>NC_090646.1:21689124-21982082 GCF_040937935.1 Hyperolius riggenbachi | reverse complement strand
ACCAGGATCAGTGATTCTCAGGGTTAATGACACACCCACTCGCCTATAATGCAATGGATAGGTGAAGCTCCCCCCCGACAAAAACGTAAGTCTCCCGAAGCTCTGATTACTCCCGCCTGCGTTGCTGTGGCCCGCCCCCAGATCGGCATCCACAGCCTAATTGGTGGCTGCCAAGCTCAGGGTGGGCTTAATCAACAGGTGTGTCTCGTCAATGAAGGATGCAATTGTCTCGTCAATGAAGGGGCGGAGCATCATCTACCTAATAAATTACAGGTGAGTTATTAACCTCTGAGACCCCCCCCCCCCCCCCCCCCCCCCCCGCCGGCAGCATTTTTTTCATTGGAAGTACTCTGTAAAACAAGAAAAGGATCAGCACTATTGTGCAAATAGCATTTTTTCATATATAAAGATGTCAGCCACCAGATCGCACCCCTCACACTGCAGGTGACAGCAAGCTGAGGCAATACCTCCCTGGAGGGGAATAACATAGAAAAAGGCAGACAAGTATCAATAAATAGCCACACTCACCACTAACAAGCAAGCACACAAACAAGCAAGAGGGTTAAATAAGAATATTCAGCTTATAGCGAGGGCAAACTTTACAGAAACTGGCAAAATGCAGCGGAGTGCCTCCTAATGCTACTCCCACCGGCTGTCTAATGCTTGACAATCCAGCTCTCTCTCTTCAGTTCTGACATGTATTCTTCATTAAAACATTTAAAAAAGTTAAATATTGGAAGGATAAAAGCCTAAAAACAAAATGTAGAAAAGGCTTTTTTAATGACCCTTGCTATACAGAGGTGGGCCAAACGTCTAGAAACCGCACAAGAGGCCACCGTTGAACCACAAGACCCAGCGTGCCAATGCTAGCCGCCCGCAATGACCAAAGACGACACTTTGAAAGCGCCCTACTTCCTCACATACTTCCTGAGACGTCAGCTGAATTCACTGCACTCTGCATGAAAACCACAGGACCTGAAATGTAACATGTTGAAGGAACAACCCTCCTCCATATTGTAAGAATTGTGGAGGGTAATGGGTTTAGCCGCCTTTTGGAGAAAAGAATAAAAATAAAGTGTCAGTAATTCCAAGCAAATAGTCTCAGAGATGCGGTGTGTGAGGGCGTGTCTGGAGGGACAAAGGTGTGAGGGCGTGTCTGGAGGCGTGTCTGGAGGGACAAAGGTGTGAGGGCGTGTCTGGAGGCGTGTCTGGAGGGACAAAGGTGTGAGGGCGTGTCTGGAGGCGTGTCTGGAGGGACAAAGGTGTGAGGGCGTGTCTGGAGGGACAAGGGCGCGTCTGGAGGGACAAGGGCGCGTCTGGAGGGACAAGGGCGCGTCTGGAGGGACAAGGGCGCGTCTGGAGGGACAAGGGCGCGTCTGGAGGGACAAGGGCGCGTCTGGAGGGACAAGGGCGTGAGGAGAGTTGGGGAGGAAACTCAACTCATACTACTAATAGAGTTTTAAGGGGCCCATACACTGGTCGATTTCAGCCATTGATCGATTTATTTGTTGTCGATTTGATCTGACAGGATGGAAAATCTAGATCGATCTGCTGCTGGAAGCAGATCCATGGAGTTGCATTGGATCTAATGGTCCAGTAATGCATTTAGATAGATTGCCAATAGTTTTCATTCTGAAATCTATTGGAAATCTGTTCCTAGTGTGTGGCACACATCAGATAGATTCCTGTCAGATTGGACCTGACAGGCATCTGACAGAAATCTGATGGTCGAATCTGCTGCAAATCTATAAGTGTATGGCCACCTCAAGGGCCCTTTCACACTGAGTCAGTTGCCGTGCAACTGTACAGCGTGGCAGTGTTACCGCGTCGGAACCTATTGCTCCGTACTTGATGTGGAAGTCCCATAGGAATATCATTGCATCACGTTGCCATGTGGAGATATTGTTCATTGCCACGGGCAACAGGCCTGTGGGGGAGGGCCCTTAATCATTCAACCCCTCCCACATCAGGTTATCTTCTGCAAAGCACCAGCTCAACCCTCACTAAACTAGTTCTA
Organism: Hyperolius riggenbachi; assembly: GCF_040937935.1. NCBI lineage: Eukaryota > Metazoa > Chordata > Amphibia > Anura > Hyperoliidae > Hyperolius > Hyperolius riggenbachi. The sequence goes on along the minus strand of NC_090646.1, from coordinate 21,980,065 downwards.
TTTCTTATAAAGCCAAAAAAAGTGAATGTAGTCACTTTTAGGGGAAGGGAAGAGTATCGGGGGAATTTACCCCAACAGAATGAAATATTTGTCATATTCAGTAATCAGCCTGTGCTGGTTTCTGGCCGTTTATTGATCAGGGCTGGCGGCTGGTTGGCGGGATTCCTCCAGCACCTGTGTGCACAGCCTCCGCTGGAAGCAATCAGCCACGAAACAACACTCAGCAGGCTGGCTGCAGGTCGTTTGCTTTAGTTAATTTATTCTCTATTGCAGGTAAGACGGTGATGAATCCGCCTCTGGGCTGGGAAAAATACACAGCTTGTGCTGCTTCCTGGACAGATCAGCTTCTACAAACAGACGAGTCCTGAAGGTAAACGCACTACTGAAACCAGCAGATCTCACGCCTCGGGAGGGATCTCTGTGTGCAGAGCTAATGCTGCAGCGTTTACTTACCTGCCGGAGATTCCCAAGCCCATTAGCCAAATCTCCTGCTGAAACCAACACAGATTAAAGAGGAACTCCAGCAGCCATATCAGAGGGAGGAAGAGTCAGAGCCAGTGTCAGGTTATTATGGCCGGCTCTGTCCCCTGTGGACAGATCACTGCCAGCTTCCTGTTGGGGCATCTTACGTCTTGTTATGCAGAAGAAGGGCAGATCTGTCCAGGAGAGAGAATACTTTGTAGCAGATCTGGACCAATCAAAACGCTCTGCTTCCCAATTGTGATTAGTGTATTTCCAAGCTACATGCACATCCCATTTGTGGAGAGGCATGTGACCAGTTGGATCATGTGGTTCATCTTTATGAATTAGACTATCCATTATTATTTATGCATTTTTTTTGAAGGGGGGGGGGGGGGGTAGAGGCTGATGACATCACTGCAACAAGCATTTCTTTCTAAATCCATCCCATGTTTACAATTACATATTTTTCAAATCATTTCTATTCTAGACAATCCTCTCGAGTCCCCAACTCGACTGTTCAAAGTTAGAAGGTTACCGACAAGTAATTAAACTTCCCCGCCCCCTACTGCAAGAAAAAGTGCCTTGATCATCATGGAATAAATCCCTAGACATGATTTTGCCAGAATCTATAAAGCAGAGCCAACAAAAAAAATAAAAGTGAATAAAAGCAAATAGCAAAGAGATTTAATAATCTGAAATATATATAAAATGTTTTTTTTTCTTTTTAAAAATTAGATACTATAAAACCATTTAGGGGAGAGGGGGCGGGCTAATATTTCACAACAATGACATGAAGGGGCGATCCCCCGGTGGCAGTAGCTGATTGGCCTCTTGATAGAGGGGTCGTGCAAGGTTCGAAAAGGCCACTGCCAGCCTAAAAAGTGCTAGTGCAACAGTACACATGTTCACAGCCACGCACATACACACCACAACGCTCTGCATCATAGTCAGTCCATCTCGGCAGATATTCCAGCAGAGTATTCTCGGCAGAGTTATGAGCTCCATCCAACGCCACAGAAATTGACGGTCTCCAGAGTCCACTACAGAATTGGATGGGAGATGTCCTTGAAGACCTACAGCAAGTAGACTAAACTTTTAAAGTCTTGACTTTTTTTTTTAGAGTTATGACGACAGGGAAAACAGTAGGTGACCACATATTCAAGTATGCTCCCTCTGACGGAACCAGTCCATGGTAGCAGAACGAAGGTGTGGATTTCGGGTTCTCCTCCTGGAGTGGATTGTAGCAACAGAATCTGTCCTGAGCCTCCACCCTGGTGTAGAAGTGAATGCTACCATGGAGAAAACCATAAAAAAGTCCAGAATCCTGTGTAGGATGTATCGAATAATCCAAGAGTGGTGGAGGAAAACCTCAGTTGATGGATGATCCCAGAAAATGGTCTGTGTGCAGAAACAATGGTCCAGTTTGTTGGTGGAAACCCAGGAACCCACCTTGTATGAACCAATTCCAGAAAAGTCAAGATGGCTCCCCAGGGAACCAGACCTCTATAAGTGCTTTAGACGACTGTACATCTCCCGTTTGCTCCTATCGCCGGCCCAGGTTCTGCTCTTCGACCGATAGAGCTTTAGGTCTTCCTTGAAGTCTTCGTGGTGCATGGAGCGGTAAGCTTGAGGCTCGCAGTGAGTCTGTGGACAAAGTGAGGAGCAAAACGTTAGACATGAATTACAGGTAAGACATCACATGCACAACCTGCACCTTCCCTACTACCAGACATCACCATCAAGGATAATTGGGTTGGTGTTCCATGGCAACATCAGTAACTTAAAGAGACACTGAAGCGAGACTAAATCTCGCTTCAGGTCTTATATATAGCAGGGGCACGTGTGCCCCTGCTAAAACGCCGCTATCCCGCGGCTTAACGGGGGTCCCTTCACCCCCAACCCACCCCCCGCAAACCTGGGTCGGAAAAAGGTCGCTGGAGCTGATCTTCCTGGAGGCAGGGCTAACGGCTGCAGCCCTGCCTCCAGTCGCGTCTATCAGACGCGCATCGCCGCCTCTCCCCCGCCCCTCTCAGTGAAGGAAGACTGAGAGGGGCGGGGGAGAGGCGGAGGTACGCGTCTGACAGACGCGCATGGGGCAGGGCTGCGGCGGTTAGCCCTGCCCCAACCAGGAAGCGCTCCCCCGCTGCTCGGAGGGGGTTTGGGGGGACAGGGACCCCCGTTAAGCCGCGCTATAGCTGCGTTTTAGCAGGGGCACGCATGCCCCTGCTAGCTATGAGGTCTGAAGCGAGATCTATTCTCGCTTCAGACTCTCTTTAAGCCCACCGAAGTGGTCACATGGTTATGCAGGCAATAGACTTGGCCAAACTTCCACATCCAGGCATTGGGTGGAATTTGAGGCCCGTACACAAAAATTTTGAAGCAGTTGCCTAGAACAGTGTTCCTCAACATTATCGTTACATGTAGCATTTACTACATTGCTGCACTGGCCAAGAACCCCCCTACCATGGGTGCCATCATCTCAAGGGTTTGTTGGGAATATTCCCGAAATTGTTTTAGAGGCCCCTACACTCGCTTAACCAGACCGCCCGGCTCTCGTCAGATTTTAGTCTGTTGGATGACAATCAGGCTTGTGTATGCATGGAAAGCAACTAGACAAGCAACTAACAGGCTGTTTGCCCGATCCATCCAGCGGATCAACTCGCGTGCCTGTTGGGCTGATATTATGAAGCCGAACGTGTGCGGAGAAGTCGTTTAAACGACGCAGGTGTCTTGAAGCAGCCATGTTGTGCAGCCAGTCGTTTCAGTTGCAGTATGCGAGTTGCTCGTTTAGATGGTTGGTGCACAGAAAATACAAGTGGTGTAAATGGTTTATCGTGGTGTTGGTCATGCACTTTGTTGGACGTGTGTATGAGCCTTAACCTCCTTAGCGGTATGGACGACTATACACGTCCATCACCGCCGGAGGTCGCCGCTCAAGCCCTGCTGGGCCGATTTTTGTGAAATAAAAAGCAGCACACGCAGCCGGCACTTTGCCAGCCGCGTGTGCTGCCTGATCGCCGCCGCAGCGGCGAAAGAGGGTCCCCCCAGCCGCCGGAGCCCTGCGCAGCCAGAACAAAAGTTCCGGCCAGCGCTAAGGGCTGGATCGGAGGCGGCTGACGTCAGGACGTCGGCTGACGTCCATGACGGCACTCCGCTCGTCGCTATGGCGACGAGGTAAGCAAAACAAGGAAGGCTGCTCATTGCGGCCTTGTTTATTCTGGTCGCCGGAGGCGATCAGAATGATGCTTCCGGAGCGCCCTCTAGTGGGCTTTCATGCAGCCAACTTTCAGTTGGCTGCATGAAACAGTTTTTTTTTTATTTAAAAAAAACCCTCCCGCAGCCGCCCTGGCGATCTTAATAGAACGCCAGGGAGGTTAAAGCTCTTGATATAATGGATTCACTAAGATTTTACTGGGGTAGGGGTGTACCATGTGTTGAGAAACCACCAATGATCCTAGTGTTATTTAATAGCTGAAAGCTGATTGGAGGAACTTCACTGAATGTAACATAATGCATAAAATGACTTCGGCCCAGCGCACACCAAAACCGCTAGCAGATCCTCAAAACACTAGAGGTTTCTGGAGCAGATTTCAGAGCAATTCTAGGCATGTTTAGAGAGGTTTTCTAATCATGCCTAGCGTTTTCTGGAGCGTTTTTGTGCAGCAGATTTCATATATTGTTACAGTAAAAGCTGTTACTGAACAGCTTCTGTAACAAAAACGTCTGGAAAACTGCTCTGATCTAGCGCTTTTCAGTGCTGCAGGGCCCGCGTTTGCGGTTCGCTAAAACCTCAAACCGCTGGTGTGCACCAGCCCATTGAGATAGATTAGCCAAGCGTTTTCACAGGAGGTTTGCGAAACGCTTCAAAAACCGCTCGGTGTGCACTAGGCCTGATTTATATTCAAAAATCTATCACAGACATCTTTATTGCTGGCAGGTGCATCACTGCAGAGACAACACCAGGTCTCCTAGAATGCACTGGGAGAAGGCTTAGGCTGTGACATCACTGGGAGGGCGGGATTAGAGATCAATATATGGATTTAGGAAGGGTTTGTAAAAACTGACCTGGAAGGAAGGGAAAAACTCCTTGTATCCCCCTTTTAAAATGTAAAGCTCGGGATAATGAAGTTTGGGGTATTCGTTACAATTCCTGTCCTGCTGACGGACGTAGCGGCACCTGTGAAGGAAAAGAACAAATATGGTGACAAATCTGCCATCAACACCCTTTCTATAGAACACGAAGATTATACTAAGTGACTTCAACCCATGTATGACCGATACGGTATTACATTCAAATATACAGTGGTGTGAAAAACTATTTGCCCCCTTCCTGATTTCTTATTCTTTTGCATGTTTGTCACACTTAAATGTTTCTGCTCATCAAAAACCATTAACTATTAGTCCAAGATAACATAATTGAACACACAATGCAGTTGTAAATGATGGTTTTTATTATTTAGTGAGAAAAATAACTCAAAACCTACATGGCCCTGTGTGAAAAAGAATTTGCCCCCTGAACCTAATAACTGGTTGGGCCACCCTTAGCAGCAATAACTGCAATCAAGCGTTTGCGATAACTTGCAACGAGTCTTTTACAGCGCTCTGGAGGAATTTTGGCCCACTCATCTTTGCAGAATTGTTGTAATTCAGCTTTGAGGGTTTTCTAGCATAAACCGCCTTTTTAAGGTCATGCCACAACATCCCAATAGGATTCAGGTCAGGACTTTGACTAGGCCACTCCAAAGTCTTGATTTTGTTTTTCTTCAGCCATTCAGAGGTGGATTTGCTGGTGTGTTTTGGGTCATTGTCCTGCTGCAGCACCTAAGATCGCTTCAGCTTGAGTTGACAAACAGATGGCCGGACATTCTCCTTCAGGATTTTTTGGCAGACAGTAGAATTCATGGTTCCATCTATCACAGCAAGCCTTCCAGGTCCTGAAGCAGCAAAACAACCCCAGACCATCACACTACCACCACCATATTTTACTGTTGGTATGATGTTCTTTTGCTGAAATGCTGTGTTACTTCTACGCCAGATGTAACGGGACACGCACCTTCCAAAAAGTTCAACTTTTGTCTCGTCGGTCCACAAGGTATTTTCCCAAAAGTCTTGGCAATCATTGAGATGTTTTTTTTAGCAAAATTGAGACAAGCCTTAATGTTCTTTTTGCTTAAAAGTGGTTTGCACCTTGGATATCTGCCATGCAGGCTGTTTTTGCCCAGGCTCTTTCTTATGGTGGAGTCGTGAACACTGACCTTAATTGAGGCAAGTGAGGCCTGCAGTTCTTTAGATGTCGTCCTGGGGTCTTTTGTGGCCTCTCGGATGAGTTTTCTCTGCGCTCTTGGGGTAATATTGGTCGGCCGGCCACTCCTGGAAAGGTTCATCACTGTTCCATGTTTTGCCATTTGTGGATAATGGCTCTCACTGTGGTTCGCTGGAGTCCCAAAGCTTTAGAAATGGCTTTATAACCTTTACCAGACTGATAGATCTCAATTACAGTACTTTTGTTCTCATTTGTTCCTGAATTTCTTTGGATCTTGGCATGATGTCTAGCTTTTGAGGTGCTTTTGGTCTACTTCTCTATGTCAGATAGCTCCTGTTTAAGTGACTTCTTGATTGAAACAGGTGTGGCAGTAATCGGGCCTGGGGGTGACTACAGAAATTGAACTCAGGTGTGATAAACCACAGTTAAGTTATTATTTAACAAGGGGGGCAATCACTTTTTCACACAGGGCCATGTAGATTTGGAGGTTTTTTTTCTCACTAAATAAAAACCATCATTTAAAACTGCATTTTGTGTTCAATTATGTTATCTTTGACTAATAGTTAACGGTTTTTGGTGAGCAAAAACATTTAAGTGTGACAAACATGCAAAAGAATAAGAAATCAGGAAGGGGGCAAATAGTTTTTCACACCACTGTATTTTACTGCCAGTCAGATTAGTGCAGGTGGTGCAAAAATCAGTTGTTACAGCTTTGTGCAACTCACTGCTTGGAATGGTCAATGCAAATATTATGGCAATCTCCTAATAAATGGCCAATAAAATGCAGCCACTGGTAGGTTTTTAAAAGGAACCCGAGGTGCGAGACCTGTGAAAGCTGCCATATGTATTTCCTTTTAAACAATACCAGTTGCCTGGCAGTCCTGATGATCTTTCTGGTCAGTAGTGTAAAAGCACACACCTGAAACAAGCATGCAGCTATTCTTGTCAGATGTCAGATTTGTTATATACATCTGATCTGCTGCATGCCTGTTCAGTGTTTATGGCTTAAAGGAAAGGTTCAGGGACCCCCCCCCCAAAAAAAAATAAATTTCCAAATCCTTACCTGGGGCTTCCTCCAGCCCGTGGCAGGCAGGAGGTGCCCTCGGCGCCACTCCGCAGGCTCTCGGTGGCCGACCCGACAAGGCCCACGGCCAGGTCGGGCTTCTTCTGCGCTCCATTATGCGTGTCACGCCGGCGCGCTGATGTCATCGGACGTCCTCCGGGCTGTACTGCGCAGGCTCAGTAGTTCTGAGCCTGCGCAGTACAGCCCAGAGGACGTCCGATGACGTCAGCGCGCCGGCGTGACACGCATAATGGAGTGCAGAAGAGGCCCGACCTGGCCAGGTCGGTTCGGCCACCGGGAGCCAGCGGAGCGGCGCCGAGGGCACCTCCTGCCTGCCACGGGCTGGAGGAAGCCCCAGGTAAGTGGATTTCGATTTATTTTTTTATTTTTTTTAAGTGTCCCTGAACCTTCCCTTTAAAGTATTAGAGGCAGAGAGTCAGCAGGACAGCCAGGCAATCTGCATTGTTTAAAATGAAACAAACATATCAGCCTCCACATCCCTCTCACCTCAGGTTCCCTTCAAGGGGAACTAAACTCAGAACAGGACATGAAGTTTTTAATTTGGTTTCACAATGCAGGGAGCACTGAAAGGGTTAACCTCAGTGATTACTATACAGGGATGCTCACAAGTTCAAATGACATTCGAATAGGGTTATTCAAATTTCATCCTGCTAATTGCAGCATCCGCTTTGCTTGTCCCTCGGCGCCTCCCACGCTGCATTTCAATCCGGCGGTCATGTAATTACAAACACTTCCTCCTTCCGGGTTGAAGGAGGAAGTGTATAGTCGCTTGACGCCGGATTGGAGCGCAGCGTGGGAGGTGCCGAGGGTCGAGCGAAGCTGACAGCTGATGGGTAAGACTAACCCCTCCCCCCTCGGCCACCCACACAGGTGCTGCAATTAGCAGGATGAAATTCGATTAACCCTATTTGAATTTGTGAGCATCCCTGTTACTATATGAAGAGCTGCCTAGGCAGAGCTAATTAGACACTGATCTGGCTAAGGAAACCGAGAACACAGAGCAGTGAACTTCTTCAGCAACTAATGTGGAATAAAGACTATTCATTGGCTAGCATTCATAAAGCATTCCCGCATGCGGAAATGCAGAAAACAGCTGACTTTACAGAGCACTTAGCAAAATGTCAATTCATAAAGGCTGTTTCCGCATGAAAAGCCGACATTCCCGAGCAGAGTGATAAATTACCGCCTTGTGCGCTGATGATCTTAAAATGTCACTAAATGTCAATTCATAAAGATTAACACAAGCGGTGTGAGGACGGGGAATACCGCTCCCTTGGAAGTAGCGATAAGCATGCGGAATACATTTAAGCGAATGGGACACACCTCCCAAGCAGCAGCAGCAGAGAGAGCAGCGCACGGAGGGACTCAGGTAGCTCCTCTGTTTCCGCAAGCCTACCGCCAGCCTAGTTCGGGAAATCACCGCACTGCTATCGCAACTGGCAACATTTTTATGAATGACTACCCAGAAGTCTAAAATACTGAAAGTGGTATTTTCCCGCACGGATTTGTTACCGACCACCCTTTTATGAATGATAGCCTATGTGTGTTGTGCTAGAGTTCAGGTCAACCAACTTACATGCGGGGTCCTCTCTCCGAGGAATATTCACAGTGAAATATTACGATGACTCTTTTATCTTCTGACGATGGAACAAATGGCTTCTTCATCAGGAAGTCCTCTATGTCCTGCTCTAAAGGTAAATTCACCGCCCCCTAGAGGTGGAGGGAAAAAAAAATCTATTACAGGAGAATCTTTTCGGCTGGTATACTATAGGCCCAGCATTACCAAGACTAGGTGTAGTCCCCGACCTCTGTACAGCCCACCTCCACTCACCTTAATGTGTCCGCCGTCATATTCATACGGGTAGCGGCAATCCACGATTAGACAGCGATCAATGCGGTCCTGGAACTTGCCTTGCAGCACCTCGTTCATCTGATAAAATTAAAGCGATGTTATAAAATACGTTCTGTACTTTTCTCACTGTCACATAGCGATGTATGGTTTTGGGATAGACACTCACCATGTCTGGCGTAATATACTTGAGATCCTCGTGTCTTCCACCCACAGTCTTTAACAGGCAAGTCTGTAAAATGTAAAGAAAGGGATGAGCACATACATATGTCACTGGCTGGCTCATAAAAAGTTCTATTTCAGATACAAATGTTTTCCTACATCTGCACAGTAACGAGATGTAAAATAACTGGACAGGAAGCCAGACACCCGCAACTTCCTGTATCACAGACAGCCACTGCCAATAGGCTACAATCTCCTCAGAGATTCAGTCTGTGCCCCGCCTCCTCGCTGTCTGAACTGATTCCAGAGTCTGAATCTCTCCTGGTCATGTGATCAGCATTTCCCAATAGGGTTTTTAGCCACAGAAACCTCTCAGTTATAAGAACATTCAGGCTACTAACCAGTTCGATGGTATTCTTTGATCTGGGCTGTAAAAGTATTCTAGCAGTTGCCATCGGACGAAAGAATGGCTGGGCTCGGGGTGATTTTTGTTAATGCAGGTGTAGAAATGATAAAAAAAAAAGTCCACCAAAATTAAAACTGATAACACAGCCGATTTTAGACAAATTATCACACTCCAGGGTGAAGCACTAGCAGTGCATTGCTCTGACCTGATCACTTCTAGAGGAGCGAAGGCAGAAAATTGGTGTCAAAAAACAGCTGCCACCATCAGGCAAGGATTCAGCTGGGGGATGATTACTAACAACATGAATGAGAATGGAAGCCACTGTGTGGCAGAGTTGCAGGAGGCGTTGTGTACTCCCAGAGGGAAAGGCTGATGCAGTAGCTATGCGACAGGTTCAGTATAATCACTACTTCTAATACCAGTGCAGAGGCGGTACTCAGAGGAGCATGCACCGCCCACATTCCAGGCCCACCAATCAGACGCAGCTCTCGTTTTCTCACCTTTGTAGAGTCGCCAATCAGGTCTCTCTGGTCACAATCCAGGATCTGCTCCACGGTGGTCAGACATAAGGACTTCGACCGTCCTAACTTCATTTTCTGCAACAGAAAGAAAAATCCACATTTACATCTCTTGTTCCCAATCAGCTGCTTAGATTTATACTAAAACACTACAAGCTAAACAACCTGAGATGAGAGGGATACGGAGGCCAACATATTAGTTTTTTTTAAACAATGCATATTGCCTGGCTGTCCTGTTGGTTTTCTGCCTCCATTGACCCCCAACAAGCATGCAGCAGATCAGATGTTCTCTCTGAAGCCTCATTAGATTAGCCACATGCTTGTTTCAGGTGTGTGATTCAGACACTACTGCAGCCAAAGAGATCAGCAGGACGCCAGGCAACCGGTATTGTTTAACAGGAAATAAATATGGCAGCCTCCATATTCTCTGTCATATTAACATCTGATCGCACATACCGGCTCAAAGACAGACTCCTCCTCCTCGCTGGTCGGGATGATGCTCTTTGACCTCTTTGTTTTCACTGGAGTGTCGTCATCGTCCGGCCGGTCCAGGCGCTTCAGGATTGGCCGGATGACGGTGCTCGGCATGGAGGGCGACCGGAACAGACGGCGGCACTTTCTGCCCATGACGAGCTCCTGTGGTGGAGGAAGACAGGAAGTGTTATACACAGGTCATGTGACATTCACCAGGGCTACAAGCAAAACCAAACCACACTGTACTGAGAGAGATGTGGAGGCTGCCATATTTGTTCCCTTCTAAACCATGTCAGTTACCAGACAGTCAAAAAAAAAAAAAAAAAAAAAAGAAAGAAAGGTGTAAAGTGCATTGAGGCTCAGGCACAAAGCTGCCAGGCAGAGGTAAAGGGGTAGAGGCAGGAATTGGTGTCGGTAAAGGGGAGAGAGGACACTCACACTATCGTTGAGATCTTCCTTCTTTAGCGGAGCGGTGAGCAGGTTCGCCATGCCCGACGGGAGAATCGGTTCCTCCTGAAACAGAGAAGATGACACAGCATGAGTTACATGTAGTGGGTTTAATTACATCCTTCATATAACAGAGCTTATATAAGCAAACTACATTATCATCTTCATTTATAAAAAGTGCCAACATATTCCAACGCGCTGCACTTGCAGAGGGCCCAACTTCAGGCTCAAGACATGCTAAATGTCATTCTGCCTTCTTAAAACAGCTGTAAGTGAGCAACTGTGGTTTCCCACAATGCACCGCTTCCGAATATGCAAATCATCTCTTTATGCTCCTGAAAGCATGGCTGCATGCAGAAGAGTGGAGAAGAGGCCCAACTCTACCTTAACGTCCTCATCATCAATGATCTCCATGAAGCCGTCATCCTCATCATCGTCGTCATGCAGGGAGAAGGTAAGCGAGGACTTGCGCAGTCTGACAGGACTATCCGCGTCCAGCTGCAGCTCCGTTCCGTCCGGTGAAAACTGCAACAAAAGAATGATATAAAACCGTTAATTCAATGCCAGCTTTTCCCAGGCGTTCCCCGTCCAACCAATGTGTTATCTCAGCACTCACCATAAGCGCAGGGGCGGAGTTTGGGCGGGACTTGAAGGCATCTTCCTGGCGCTGGATTAGTCGAGAGGCGAGACACAGGTGCGGTCTTTTAAACACAAAACCTTCCTGTAATAAGATAGATAAAACAAGCGTTAAGAAAACCTCTACACTGCATAAAAGTAAGAGAAAATAAACAGCGCAGTGTAAAACAGCATCAGCCGTCATGAGGAGGGGGACACAGGCACCACAAGGTGGCAGCACCACCACAACCCTATGAACACTCCGCCCACCAGATCAGGCAGTCGGTGAGGCCTCTGCACTGCATTATGGGAAATACAGTCACTCTGCATTGGATTAGCATACATCAGCAAGGTAAGAGTCTGTATAAAGAGTACCCGTCACAAATGACCCTTCAGCAATGATTTGGGGTCAGACGGTGTGACTTATCTGCCAGAATATTATATAGCTAAGTTACTCCAGTAGGGAAATCTCACTGTATTTCCTCCATCTCGATGTGGCCATATACTGCTGCCTGTATGTCTAACCATCAGTCTCGTCAGCAGGACAAATCTATTGCCTGTTACACAGGATGCAATTTTCATCCTCATTTTTCCCCCCGACAGGTCTGATCAATTTTGAATGATTCAAAATCGGACCTGCCAGATATCATCGATTCAACCGTCAATCTGACGGAAAATGGCATTGTGCGTACGAGACATAAGTGGTGGCGTGGTCAGAGGCCTCGCATACTACAGGAGACTGGAACATAACTGGGCAGATGGTGAACAGTTCCTCAGCCAAATGCTGTTCCTTTGAACCCTCACCTGGGTCACATCAGCCTATAGCAAAGACTGTTGAACGGTTAATGAACCAACACTACATGATTAGGTGGTTCTTGCGCGGTGGGCCCAGGCTAGCCGTCAGAATGGCGTTTGAGTGTCACCAGTAGGGGAATCAGTGCCGTAGCTGAATAGTGTATGGAGCACCTTTATAAAGCCAACCCCACCGGTACTCACGTTCTCCTTGTTGTCCTTGGTTACTGGGCTGCTTTCCAAGGGGGTGAAGTCCGAGTCGGAGGTGCTGTATTGTCTCTTTAGAGCCGGGGCATGCACTGCCAGCGATACCTGTAGACACAGCAATGTGAAGAGGTCAGACCCCCTGATCAGTGGGTGAGGGGACAGGAAGAGTGACCCCCCACACTTATCTGTGACCCCTGCCAGGCCTAGATCCCACACCACGCAAGCCCTCCAGATCACAGGAGCATCTAATAGCAAAAGCACAACCTCTTCAACCCCCACCAAGCCCAGACCCCACAGATAACAGGGGCATCTAACAGCAAATGCACAACCTCCTCAGACTCCCAGGCCCAGACCCCACAGATAACAGCAAAAGCAATACTTCCTCCAATCCCCTCCCCCCCCAGATCCCACACCCTCCATATCACAGGAGCATCTGACAGCAAAAGCACAACCTCCTCCTGAGTGCTATCAGTTCCCAGCACCATATGGCTTCACTGTAACTCCACACTGTCCCCAGAGAGACTGGTAACACTACAGAATCCGCACACTGTACTCACCGGCAGCGACTTGCGTCTCCTCAGAGGCAGCTTGAACCTGCAATGTGAAGAAAAAGAAGAAAAACATGAATATTGCATTTCATCTCAGCCTACTTCAATCTAGCGTGTGTATGGGCCTTAATTAAGGTTGTGTTCCCCTTTAGCCGAGGACAGAAATTTGTTTTTTTACTCTGCTCCTCTGAGGACAGTGACATGGCTATGTACTCTGTAATATGCTGCAGGAGATGTCAGTGCTATATAAATACATAATAATAATATGGTAGGACATTAGACTATAACTATGGTAGGATTAGAGTGTGAGCTCCTCTGAGGACAGTCAGTGACAGGACTATGTACTCTGTAATGTGCTGCAGAAGATGTCACTGCTATATAAATGCATAATAATAATATGGTAGGACATTAGACTATGACTATGGTAGGATTAGAGTGTGAGCTCCTCTGAGGACAGTCAGTGACATAACTATGTACTCTGTAATGTGCTGCAGAAGATGTCAGTGCTATATAAATACATAATAATAATATGGTAGGACATTACACTATGACTATGGTAGGATTAGAGTGTGAGCTCCTCTGAGGGCAGTCAGTGACATGACTATGTACTCTGTAATGTGCTGCAGGAGATGTCAGTGCTATATAAATACATAATAATAATATGGTAGGACATTAGACTATGACTATGGTAGGATTAGAGTGTGAGCTCCTCTGAGGACAGTCAGTGACATGACTATGTACTCTGTAAAGTGATGCAGAAGATGTCAGTGCTATATAAATACATAATAATAATATGGTAGGACATTAGACTATGACTGTGGTAGGATTAGAGTGTGAGCTCCCCTGAGGACAGTCAGTGACATGACTATGTACTCTGTAATGTGCTGCAGAAGATGTCAGTGCTATATAAATACATAATAATAATATGGTAGGATTAGAGTGTGAGCTCTTCTGAGGACAGTCAGTGACATGGCTATGTACTCTGTAATGTGCTGCAGAAGATGTCAGTGCTATATAAATACATAATAATAATATGGTAGGACATTACACTATGACTATGGTAGGATTAGAGTGTGAGCTCCTCTGAGGACAGTCAGTGACATGGCTATGTACTCTGTACTGTGCTGCAGATGATGTCAGTGCTATATAAATACATAATAATAATATGGTAGGACATTAGACTATGACTATGGTAGGATTAGAGTGTGAGCTCCTCTGAGGACAGTCAGTAACATGACTATGTACTCTGTAATGTGCTGCAGAAGATGTCAGTGCTATATAAATACATAATAATAATATGGTAGGATTAGAGTGTGAGCTCTTCTGAGGACAGTCAGTGACATGGCTATGTACTCTGTAATGTGCTGCAGAAGATGTCAGTGCTATATAAATACATAATAATAATATGGTAGGACATTAGACTATGACTAGGGTAGGATTAGAGTGTGAGCTCCTCTGAGGACAGTCAGTGACATGACTATGTACTCTGTACAGTGCTGCAGAAGATGTCAGTGCTATATAAATACATAATAATAATAATAATAATAATAGTATGGTAGGACATTAGACTATGATAGGATTAGAGTGTGAGCTCCTCTGAGAACAGTCAGTAACATGACTATGTGCTCTGTAATGTGCTGCAGAAGATGTCAGTGCTATATAAATACATAATAATAATAATAATAATAATAATAATAGTATGGTAGGACATTAGACTATGATAGGATTAGAGTGTGAGCTCCTCTGAGAACAGTCAGTAACATGACTATGTGCTCTGTAATGTGCTGCAGAAGACGTCAGTGCTATATAAATACATAATAATAATAATAATAATAATAATAATAATAATAATAATAATATGGTAGGACATTAGACTATGATAGGATTAGAGTGTGAGCTCCTCTGGGGACAGTCAGTGACATGACTATGTACTCTGTACAGTACTGCAGATGATGTCAGTGCTATATAAATACATAATAATAATATGGTAGGATTAGAGTGTGAGCTTCTCTGGGGACAGTCAGTGACATGACTATGTGCTCTGTAATGTGCTGCAGGAGATGTCAGTGCTATATAAATACATAATAATAATATGGTAGGACACTAGACTATGACTATGGTAGGATTAGATTGTGAGCTCCTCTGAGCACAGTCAGTGACATGACTATGTGCTCTGTAATGTGCTGCAGAAGATGTCAGTGCTATATAAATACATAATAATAATATGGTAGGACACTAGACTATGACTATGGTAGGATTAGAGTGTGAGCTCCTCTGAGGACAGTCAGTGACATGACTATGTACTCTGTAATGTGCTGCAGAAGATGTCAGTGCTATATAAATACATAATAATAATATGGTAGGACATTAGACTATGACTATGGTAGGATTAGATTGTGAGCTCCTCTGAGCACAGTCAGTGACATGACTATGTGCTCTGTAATGTGCTGCAGGAGATGTCAGTGCTATATAAATACATAATAATAATATGGTAGGACATTAGACTATGACTATGGTAGGATTAGAGTGTGAGCTCCTCTGAGGACAGTCAGTGACATGACTATGTGCTCTGTAATGTGCTGCAGGAGATGTCAGTGCTATATAAATACATAATAATAATATGGTAGGACACTAGACTATGACTATGGTAGGATTAGAGTGTGAGCTCCTCTGAGGACAGTCAGTGACATGACTATGTACTCTGTACTGTGCTGCAGGAGATGTCAGTGCTATATAAATACATAATAATAATATGGTAGGACATTAGACTATGACTATGGTAGGATTAGAGTGTGAGCTCCTCTAAAGACAGTCAGTGACATGACTATGTACTCTGTACAGTGCTTCAGGAGATGTCAGTGCTATATAAATACAGATTATTATTAATAATAATAATAATACAACAGCACGCCTGATAACTACACAATTGGTTGGGTCTGCAGAATATTTTGGATACTGTAATTCAGACTGTGTGCAGTGGGCCAATCACTACAGAGACTATATGCAGTCAAAGTGGACCTGAACTCAGAACTCCTCTCTGCTCTTAAAGATAAACAGCATAATAATCTTAAAAAAACAATAACAAAAAAAACACCCAAAACACTTCTTTGTTACAGCTGATAAAATCCTGCAATAAATCTGCAGTGTGTCTACTTCCTGCTTTCATGGAAGCAGACATATAGTTAACATCCGGTGCTTTCAAATTAGCTTATCTGCCGTGGCAGTCAGGTGACACATGGGCGAAATCAAATTACAACTTGTGATTAGTCACAGATGAGGGGTAATTAGGCTGAACTCTCTGAATACATACAGGGTGCATTGCTCTGTGCTTTCCTACTGGCCTGTACAAGAGTTCAGGTCCCCTTTAATGACAGGATTGAGGCTTATGTGAAGAGAAGTCTCAGTCTATGAATACAGGGCACTCGGGAGTGAATGCATTAGGGAGGCTGCTGCATAATGAAACAGGTAATAAGAGGCAACAATCATCCTGAAAGCCATTTAATCTGTAAGGTCACATGACTGAGGCGAGGAGGAAGATGAAACGCTGCAGAAAGTCCCAGGACAAAGGCCTCCATTGTCCCATCTGTCCCTGATGAGGGGAGGGGGGGGGGGGCTGCAAAGACACAGACCCCCCCCCTATTCACTCCACCTGTATGCAAATACAGCCCATTGTCTGGGGGAAGCCGGGCCATATGCCCAGAGTGGCCCCCGACAGCTGTCAGCCTGGATCAGCCGGGACAAGTGTGGCAGCATGTGAATAGCCTGCATTCAGGCCATTCAGAGCAGCACGTGCGCCCAGGACCCCGGCGCTGCAGCAGATGGGAGGCAGCACAGACCCAATTAACAGAGAGATAATGGGCTGTGTGCGCCGGGGTACTCCCCTCACTCTGTATACTCCCCTCCCCCCTCTGCTGGGGTGTCCTGAGGTGCTCCGCATTCTGTGCCTCCCCCAGTGAGGAAGTGCAAGCTCTTCACACACTCTGGGGGTCCAAACTGAACTCCATTCACAAGTCCTTTGTGCAGCTCCATGTAGCCATTAGCTATTCTAAGCCTCACATCCTCCTTTGTTCCCCTGTGTAAAGCTAAATTCCAACCCAACCCCCCCAGCGGAGCGTCTCTGTCCCCCAATAAGAGGCTCCTGACACTCAGCTGTTTATTAAAGAGGAACTGCAGTAATAATATCCTAATGAATAAAATAGCTCTTAGGGCCCTTTTCCACCAGCACGTTTGCGCTGGCTGAATCGCAAAGTCGCAAACCGCTAGCGATTTTACAATCGCTACGGTTTGCTTTTTAACATAGGAATCGCGGTAGGTCATTTCCACTACCGCGATTCGTTTTTTACTCGAACGCGCGGCGGAGCGATATTTGCCGCGATTTTGCTATGCAGTGCATAGCATAGCAAAATCGCGGCCGCAAAACGTCGGGGAATCGCTGGTTTTGCGATTCAGCAATCGCTAGCGTTCAGCGTGAACGCTAGCGGCTGCAGGTGGAAAAGGGCCCTTAGGCCTCATTCACACTTGAGCGTTTTGCTGGCGATCTCAGCAAAACGTTCAAACGCTAGCGCTTTTGAAATCACTACTGTAATAAACTGTATGGGCCGTTCTTACTTGGGCGATTTGCGCTAACCACCGCAAATCGCGTAGCCTGCACCATTTTCAGACGATTTCCCAGCTAAACGCCATCACGGAGAAATCGCTGCACTGTCCGGTGATTTTTCCGCGGGAAGAAAAAAAAAAAAATAAAAAAAAACACTCCCGCAAAAAACATCACTGAATGGGTGGGGCCACATGCCAATATACACCATATTTCTGATCTGCATGCTTGTTCAGGGTCTATGGCTAAAAGTATTAGGCTGCATTTCCACTTGTGCGGTGCGAATCGGCGCGGTAAAAATTCGCATGCGGATGCGAAATTCGCATGGATGACGATGTATGCGAATTTAACCATGGCAGTGCTGGTGTGCTTTTCCATTGTTTCTATGCGAATTCGCATGAAAATTAGCATGCCCAAACCTCATGCGAATTTCCTATTAAATACATTGTATGCGATTCGCATAGCGGTATGTGATATGCGAATTCTGATGGCTCTGCCATGCAAATTTT
Source organism: Hyperolius riggenbachi (assembly GCF_040937935.1). NCBI lineage: Eukaryota > Metazoa > Chordata > Amphibia > Anura > Hyperoliidae > Hyperolius > Hyperolius riggenbachi. Next base: position 21,962,135 of record NC_090646.1, on the reverse strand, counting down.
TTCTGCACAGAAAAACGCAAAAGAATCCTGACAAGTGAAAACAGTCCCATTCACTTGTATTGCTATGCGAATTTGCATGCGGAAAAACGCATGCGAATTCGCGATAGTGGAAATGAGCCCTTAGAGAATTGGCGGGACAGGCAGGAAATGTGCATTGCTTAAAAAGGAAACAAACGTGTGGTGTACCAATCCTGGCAAATAACTCGTTTGAGTAATTCATACACTGCTCAATTCTGCTAAGAAAAAAAATAAAAAAATAAATAATTATGAATAATGTATAAAACGTGTGGCTACCTCAAGTGTTTGGAGATGAAAGGGACTGAACTCGTATGTAGCCCCTTTCCTTCACCAGATAATCAGCGGTACTGGGGACTATGGAGCAGACGCGCACACGCCAGGGGTGAAAGGGGAAGGAATTCTGACAGATGTTCTTTGTGCTGCCAGCAGGGGGAGGGGGCATGACACCCCACCTGCCCTACCCCTTTCTTTGTGCCAAGTGTGTATGAGGTGGGGGGCAGGTCTGAAGTGGGGGGACAGGTGCCAGCGCTGAACTCTGGGCCTCAACTGGCCCTAATTAAGAGGACAAACCATCCATACACGCCGTGTAGCAAAGGGTGGGGGCATTCATGACACTGGGCTCTGCGGTCTCTGCCTCTTTGTCATCAGAACACAAGTCAGGCAAACACAGATTGCGAACAGCCGAGTTCCTGTCATATCTGTTTCCTCTACAAACACGACACACCTGTCACTGCGGCCGCCCCGTCATCAATTACCAGAGCAGTCACCGCACTGAGCCTGCAGTACACAGCTTATGGGGCGACTCCGCCTTCCTACAGAAACTTACTGCAAGCCATGGCATACTGTCAGGTGTAAAAAGATACCCAGAATTCTCCCTGCTCTGCTTCACTGGTTGAACTTGGACGGATCACTTTTCAACCAAACTTAACTAGGTAACTGGTTCATAAGTCCGCACAAAGCAGGAAGTAAAGTAATTGGATCCCTTTGCACCAACTGCAGTGAACCAGGGAGGAAGGCAGGCTGCAAAGAGATCCAATCATTTTACTTTGTGTGGACTTATGAGCAGGGAGAACCCATTCCACAAGGAGGAGGGATCTCCTTCACATGCCCAGTAATCACTCTGGGAGCAACACAAGGCAGCCCTAACACTGAAACACCACAGCAGTCACATGTATGTAATAAAGTGTCTAAAACAGGTGAACTACATAAAGAAGGCCTGATGAGAATGGTTGCTTTCTATGGGAAAACAGGGGAACACTTCAGCATTTCTGAGAAGCGTCTCTGCACTTCTAGAGCTTTTATTTTCAAATGTTAACATTTTTCCGCCAAAACATATTTTGATCCACTTAACTCAACTGTATTTCTGAGGATATCCTGACTGACTCATCTGGCCCAGCTGGCAGCAGCGCGGTGTGTCCTGCCAAACAGCCGACACCCACTGCCCTACTTCCACGCCGCCACATCCCTGCCTGCACTGGGCGTATTATCCCTGCAGGCTGCCATACCACACCCACTGGGACTTGTAGTTCCTCAGCACAGCTTAAGTGACTCAAGTGAAGGGCTGGGAGTTATATGGGGCCAGATCCTAAAAAACTGTCCTCCACTGAGATATCTTCAAACCTAACCAATAAAATAACCTTTAAAGCTCCCAGCGTGATAAGTTTGATACAGTTTCAGACAAGTGAGATAAAAAAAAAATAATAATATGTAATAAAGTGATCTTTGTCAGGATCAATGCATTTTAGGGACTTCTGTGCCATAGTGTACCTCTGTCACTGCCATCTTGGGGGTGACTGCAGCACTATAAACAGAACTGGGAGAATCCACAGCATTTAGCAGATGCCAATGGTAGAATGTGGATTGTACAGGAGTGTGTGGTAAGTGGAATGTTAAAAGTGGCTAGAGAGAGGCCGGCCATGAGATTTCAGCCTGACAGCAGCATGAACTCAGTTCTGTGGCTGGAGAGGGAGAGACAGTATTAGCATAAGACTTGCAGAGCACACAGCAGTCTCCTGTGGTTCAGCTGTCATCCAGCAGAGCCAGTCTGTCCATAGTGCAGTGCTGGCCCAGCCACAGGCTGAGGAATTTACAATGACATTCCAGAGTCCTCCCACAGCCCCGGAACAAAGAACAGGCCTGTATGACAAAGAATGAAAGTGCAACAGCCTCACACTAACTCCATTCAGAGCTCTGAATAATCATCACTGCCCAGCTAGGCTGCCAGCAGAGTCCCACTACTGCCCAGATATAAAAGTGTTGCCTTCTTAAAACAGAAGGTATTTGCGAAATTGCGATAATTCAGCTTTACGTGAGTGACTGTAATCCCACAATGCTTCACTTCTGAATATGCTAATTATCTCTTTATGCCTCGAAGGAAGGCTCCCATCCAGAACCATTTATATAGCAAGCCTTCACCTTATATGCTAGGGTGCATACACACATCCAATTTTAATTGGTCACTCACTGGGCAAATTTACCATCTACATGTAGTATGATGGCCACAGAGTTTGAATAGTATGAACAGACTGTCCCTTACTCATACTACATGGAAAGGGTTAAAATGGTCAGGGCTAAAGGACCAAAAAGCCATATAAAAAAAAAAAAAAAAAAAAAAAAAAAAAAGGCGTGGGAGGGATTCGTGCACATGGGGCTGGAGGAAGCCCCGGATACATATACATTTTTATATTTCATATCTGGTACACTTTAAAAGTGAGGAACTATGTTTCCCATTATGCATTGCTCCCAAACAGATCAACCCATGCCATGCACTGAGGAGGACCAGGAAGTCTGAAACAGACTCTCTGCACATTGGATTGACATGGCTCAGTAAGATGCATAAGCTATAGGCTTGCTATACACCAGCAGTTCTGGATGTAAGCCTGACAGCAGGGGCATATAGAGAGATTTGCATGTTGGGAAGAAATGCACCATGGGAATCCAAACTTACATAACTTCTGTTTTAAGATGGCAAAATTATATTCAGCGTTGTTTTTTTTAGTAAAAGGGGTTTTCGGTGTCTTAACGCCATACGGTTTCCTAGTGATTACTGCCCATAGTGCTGAGTCATGCAGGTGATGGAGGTAAGGAAAGTCCAGTGTCAGACAATAAGCCCCACTGAGCACACAGCCCTTTGGGGACACACACACAGGACTGGCGGGACCGTGCACACAGGCCCCACAGAGGTAATGTATAGGGATCTGTACAGTCCCCTCCCTGGCAGCTGTCCTATGAGCCAGCTGTTCCTGTACATTCCTGTAAGGAGGCCTGCATGTCACAGCACCTGTCTTATGGAGGGGGGGGGGGGGGGCAGGAGATCACCGGCTGTTCAGTGCCGTCTGCAGGAAACCACTTCCACTCAGCTCGCAAAACACACAAAATGCTCAACTGTAAAAACAAAACTGAAATTTCAAACGCTCGTCACCAAAAACAGAAGTTAGAGAGCAATCAGATAACAGGTGCCAAACATAAACCTCCAAGGCCATGAATGTGGACAGCAGCAATGAGTCAGAGGCAGGAGATAGGAAAGCCTATAGCCAGACCATAGAGAGCATCTCCCGGCAATAATGTAACAGCAAACACCGAAACAGCGCAACTGTACAGGTCTCACGCCAAAAATTAGAATATCGCACAAAAGTCCATTTATTTCAGCCTAAAAGGTAAAACCTGTATATGGAATAGACTCACTACACACAAAGCGGGATATTGCAAGCCTGTATTTGTTATGTTGATTCTGGCTTACAGCTTATGAGAACCCCAAAATCACAATCTCAGCCCATCAGAATATTGTGAAAAGGTTCAGTATTCTCGGCTAAAAGTGTCAGACTAATCAGCTAATTCATCCAAATCACCTGCAAAGGGTTCCTATGTCATAGATTAGTTTTTCCTTTATTGTTGAATTGCTGAAATAAAATGGACTTCTGCAGCATATTCTCATTTTTGCAGTGTCACCTGTACACAGGTCATCAGCACTCTTATGCTCTGCCCTTGTAGCATCCACTGCAGGAATCTAGCAAGCCGCCACATGTGGCGGTCACATGACTCGCTATCTTACTATAGGGCAATCTAAAAAGGTACATACACACGTCTGATTTGCGCAAACGACCGGTCGTTCGGACGTCAAATCGGGAGTGTGTAGTCTGTCTTGCAGCTGATAAGAGCGGACTTGAGCGATCAGCGGATCGCTCTTATCAGCTAAACGACAGACTGTACACGCGCCTGATTTGACGTCCGAACGACCGGCCGTTTGGACGTCCAAACGATGGGACGTTTGCGCAAATCCGACGCGTGTATGTACCTTTACAGTGGGATGGGCGGGGCAAGGAGAACTTAACCGGCTATCCCACAAGCCTCGGCAAATAGGGGTCCCAGGACTGCAGATCTAACAAGGGGGCCGCCAAATGGTGATACCAGATTACCACAGCAAAGTAGCTGCCAAATGGTGATCCAAAGACACCAAATTACCACAGCAAGAGGGCTGCCAGATAGTGATCCCAGGACACCAGATTACCACAGCAAGGGGGCTGCCAGATAGTGATCCCAGGACACCAGATTACCACAGCAAGGGGGCTGCCAGATAGTGATCCCAGGACACACAGGAGGAAGCTATACTTGGGCAGTATAGACTCAGCAAGGAATAATGTACTACAAAAATCACAGAAAAACTACAGTAAAGATGGCAGCCGGCAGGACTATACGTGCTCACAGGCCCCACATGTGGAGATGGCAGCAGGCAGGGCTATAGACGGCAGGACTATACGTGCTCACCGGCCCCACATGTGGAGATGGCAGCAGGCAGGACTATAGGCACTCAGGCCCCACATGTAGAGATGGCAGCAGGCAGGGCTATAGGCACTCGCAGGCCCCACATGTGGAGATGGCAGCAGGCAGGGCTATAGACGGCAGGACTATAGGCACTCGCAGGCCCCACGTTTTATGAGAAGCAGCTTTCCTGTCTGCACTGGAGAAAAGTTAAACCACTGAAAGGCTTTCCCGATGCCATGGCAACCAGTGAAAAAGTTGCCAGGCAACCAGCCAGGAGATGCTGAACGAGGAACACAAATGCTCCCCAGCTCTGTCCCTCCAGACAACAGAAGACGGGCTGTAAAGATTTTATAAGGGCTTGCAATGCGGGTTTTCTCTGCTAGGGCAGTGTTCCCACTTGAGCTGAGAAGAGACATTTCCTGTCTGATCTCCACTCGTGGCAATACTGACAGTGAATGGCTCCTATGTTATACACAGGAGTCGGTCACACTTGTCACGCTGCAGTGGATCCATTGCGGTAAGCAGACCGCACTTCTGTGCAGTCTGCGATAATCCCGGACAGGGGGATGCGTTCCCCACACAGTCTATGGGGGTAATGCATCTGCCCCGCTACAGCCGGACCATGGTAGCGGACATACACTGTCCACTGGCCACGTGATCCAGACAGCGGACACACATTCCTTTATCAGCCAATCAGAAGCCACCTTTCAGTGTCTGCTCTCACAATGTTCGTTTACATATATAATCGATATGCAAAATACCAAAAGTACCATAAAGAAGGTGAAAATCATTCTGATTATGGTCTTCCTTACTGGTGGCAATTTATTGATAAGATGTGAAAAATATCACCAGGGAGAAAACTAAGACAAAAGGTGAATTGAATAATGGGGGCTCTCCCCGTGTCTGTGTGGGTTTCCTCCGGGCACTCTGGTTTCCTCCCACAACATACAGATACGTTAATTGGCTTCCCCCTAAATCGTCCCTAGAAAACGATACATACATAGGACTGTGGTAGGGATTTGATTGTGAGCCCCTCTGAGGGACAAATCAGTGACAGGGCAATATAGATAGATAGATAGATAGATAGATATACTCTGTACAGCGCTGCAAAAGATGGCAGCGCAATGGAAATACTAAATATTGAGAATAAAGAAGTTATATAGCTGTGAAGCTGTTTAGAGGCATGCATAACCACCTATTAGAAGCGTTTATGCCCCAAAACAATAATGCAATACTTTTGATTAGCAGTGACACAAGTGACATGCCAGTATTGTAAAACTGGAGAGGGGAAAAAAAATAAATAAAAAAAATGTATTATTGATCAGAGCTTTATTTGAAGGAAGGTTAGCCTGACGCGAGCGTGCCAGCCCCGCAATGACATCACTGCAGTTTATTAGACAGAAAACGGTCAGGCTCACTCGTGCCAGAGAAGGGGGGAGAAGACATGTTCCCTGCTGTGTAATCTGTTCCCACGCACACCCATCACACACACACACCATTCTTCTGAGCAGTGCAAGCAGGGACAGGCCACAGTATACTCTGCTCACAGGCAATACAACATAGAGACAAGGCGGTACTTACGGTACGGGATCTACGGGGCTGGGCTCATCTGAATACACGCCTGCAGAGAGAGAGAGGGGGAGAGGTTAAAGGGGTATTCCAACCACTGATATACATACAGGTTCTGATTTATTATGGACATGCAGGCCTGGAGGACGAATTACTGCGTATACACAAGCAATTCTACCTTGTGCATGTTATCAACAGAATCGGCTGGACCTCTGCCCCTGACAGAGATTGTCAGTAGAATGCAAATAATCCAAGCTTGCATGCAAATTTAAAGGACAACTGTAGCGAGAGGTATGCCATATTTATAGCCTTTGAAGCAATACTAGTTGCCTGGCTAGCCTGCAATTCTGCCTCTAATACTTTCAGCCATAGCCCCTGAACAAGCATGCAGCAGATGAGGCATTTGACATTACTGTCAGATCAGACTGGATTGGCTGCATACTTTTATCAGATGGTGTTCAGGCACTACTGCAGCCAAAGAGTTCACAGGACTGCCTGGCAACCGGGATTGTTTAAAAGGAAATAAATATGGCAGCCTCTATATCCTTCTCAGTTCAAGTGTCCTTTAATGTAAATACTAAGCAGGAGGGGGGGGGGGGGGAAATGAGCTGACAAACTCACCGGAATCTGAGGAGTCGGAGGAAGAGGTGCGGCACAGGCTGGAGGGCTGGGATGGAAAGTGGGGGACTCTTCTTTTTGGGGTGTCACTTTGGCTGCAAAAAAAAAAAAAAAATTAAGTACAGATTGTCAGTTCTGCAGCCAAAACTTAGTCATGCATTAGAACAGATGACATATGAATAACACAGTGTACTTGGCATGGGTAGCCCCATTTTACAGCACTGGCATGTCACTCCTGGTCTGGGGACACAGTGCAGACACACTGTCCATTCCATGAAACAGCCGATACATCACATCATCCAGCGCTAAGGATGGTCTGTGAGATGCAAAGAATTTTGAGTTGATGGGAACATTAAGCAAATTTCATATGCTAATATATGCAGCGTGAACATGTACCAATCAAATCCCGCTGAGGTCAAATGTGATTGGTCCATTTTCAAGCTGCATCAAATCAAATTTTTTTTGCATCTCGTTGACTATCCCTATTGAGCGCAGCCCTGTATAAAGAAATAGAAACAGAACTACTGGCAGAACGTTCGTTTTAGCTTTGGATAAAGTAGGAAAGGGTGGCGACCTCTGCTGGGGTTTTTGCTGCAGTCTGCGTCCCTGTTGTACAGACTTTCTGTTCCTCTGACAGGTGGGACTGGGGGAGCGGTGATGATTTCCAGCACATTATGTCCACACAGGAAGAGGGGATCTCACCAACAGTATCAAAGATGCCAACAAATAAAAACAATTTTGCGGAGTGGTGAAAAAGTTAGAATCCCAGTCAAGCTTCTTTTGCTGCCTTTCTTCAGCAGAGGTTGCAGGGTCAGGAAGAGAACAGAAATCTCTGCATTGGGGGACACAGACAGAAATAATAACCTCCTTCTCCCAATCTACACGATACGATTCATTGTGCGATTCAATTACGATTTGATTAAATCCAACATGTCCGATCCAGATTCGATTCTATTTGATTTGCCACGGCAAATCGAATCAGGATCGGACATGTCAGATGTAATCGAATCACAATCGAATCGCACAAAGAATCGTATCGTGTAGATTGGGCTTTAAACTTGCAGACCCCCTCTTCAGAGCGGGAGTTGGGCGATATGGCAAGTAGCAGATAATAATCGCTATCCGGCCACTGCAGATCTCAGGTAATCCTTCTGTAGCCCCGGGATCTGGATTCTGCTTTCCTGCTGCACACAAATGTTTGGCAGGCCTTAATCACCAATTACAAACATTTGCCCATGTCCTGCCTCAGGTGACAATAAAAGCTGGGAGTGTGAGGAGGACAAAGTGTTATCTGTTTACATCTTCCCTTTGTCATTCTCCCAGGAAGTGGTGTGGGAAACAGTTGCCCCCACATTGTCCCATAACATAACACCTCAGCCAGTGTCTTGAGTACAGGGCCAATGTCCCAGGAGCCAATACACCCCACAGGACAATCTACACACCCCAAGACCACACCACCTCAGCCAGTGTCCTGTGTGCAGGGCCAATGTCCCAGGAGCCAATACACCCCACAGGACAATCTACACACCCCAAGACCACAACACCTCATGTCCCAGGAGCCAATACACCCCCACAGGATAATCTACATACCCCAAAACCAGAACACCTCAGCCAGTGTCCTGTGTGCAGGGCCAGTGTCCCAGGAGCCAATACACCCCCACATACTCACAGGACCCTCTACATACCCCAAGACTACTACACTGTGCTATAACACCTCAGCCAGTGTCCTGTGGCCAATGTCCCAGGAGCCAATACACCCCCACAGGATAATCTACACACCCCAAAACCAGAACACCTCAGCCAGTGTCCTGTGTGCTGGGCCAGTGTCCCAGGAGCCAATACACCCCCACAGGACCCTCTACACACCCCAAGACCACAACAGTGCTCCATAACATAACACCTCAGCCAGTGTTCTAGGAGCCAATACACCCCCACATACTCACAGGACCCTCTACATACCCCAAGACTACTACACTGTCCTAACACCTCAGCCAGTGTCCTGTGGCCAATGTCCCAGGAGCCAATACACCCCCACAAGAACAGCTACACACCCCAAAACCACAACAGTGCTCCATAACAAACACCTCAGCCAGTGTCCTGTGTGCAGGGCCAGTGTCCCAGGAGCCAATACACCCCCACATACTCACAGGACCCTCTACATACCCCAAGACTACTACACTGTGCTATAACACCTCAGCCAGTGTCCTGTGGCCAATGTCCCAGGAGCCAATACACCCCCACAAGAACAGTTACACACCCCAAAACCACAACAGTGCTCCATAACATAACACCTCAGCCAGTGTCCTCCAGCGTTCTCCCCAGAATTTTTTTCCAACCGGGTGGCATGGAGGCCACCAAAAGGTAAAAGCCAATTGGCACGTGGTTTAACATCATCAGCTCTGGGTGGAGTGCCCCTTAAAGGACAACTGACGTAAGAGGGCTATGGAAGCTGCCATATTTCCTTTTACAGCAAACCTGAGATAAAGTGCATCAAAGGATTTCTACTTTACGGGGGCTTCCGGCAACTCCCTATAGTATTGGTCACACGGCGTCCATCCGGTCACTTCTGTTGCACCGCTGTGAGGCATGCAATTCAGCTGGGTTGTGGGCACCTGCGCATGCTTGGTTGCGGCTGTGTGCACCCCCATCATGCTCCTGTAGCATTCTGCGCAAGTGCAGCTACAGTCTTTGTAATCTACACATGCGCACAGGAGCGGAAAGGGGGGGGGGTGCACCCAGCCAGGACTGCGCATGCATAGTGGCCCACGACTCGCTCAAATCACCGATTTTACAGAGCTGACAGCGGCAACACAGAGGCCTGGTGCACACCAGAGGAGGTTTTCTGAGCATTTTGAGTTTTTAAATCTGCTGCTAATGTTATCCTATGTGTCTGTGCACACTGGAGCAATGAGGTTTTGTAAAAAACCCCATAGCATTACATTAGAAAGAGCTTTTGAAACCTCTACAGTGTTCTCCCCAGAATTTTTTTCCAGCCGGGTGGCATGAAAAAGTAGCCGGGTGGGGCAATATGAGAGAATGCAGGGCTGGTGCATCTGTGCACAACTTTGCTTACACCATAGGAGGTGGTGAGCCAATGACAGCCGGGTGCTCACCAAAACTAGCTGGGTGGAGCACCCGGCTAAAAAAAGAGTCTGGGGAGAACACTGCTCTAAAAGCTCTTCCCAATGTAATGCTATGAGTTTTTTTTTTTTACAAAACCTCATTGCTCCAGTGTGCACAGACACATAGGATAACATTAGCAGCAGATTTAAAATCTCAAAACGCTCAGAAAAACTCCTCCAGTGTGCACCAGGCCAGAGACCTTAGAGGACAGCGAGGGAGCCAACGGACTAAAGGGGAAAAGTCCCAGGTGAGTATTAATTATTATATGTACTTCTCAGTTACACTTTAAACAATGCACATTACATGGCTGTCCTGCTGATCTTCTGCCTCTAGTACTCCAAGCCTTAGACCCTGAGGGCTCGTTTCCACTATTGCGGTGCGGAATTGCCTGGATTCCACCGCTGATGAAATCGCATGCAGGTGCGTTTTTTACGTGTTATTTTACGCGATTTCGCATAGGTTAGGCTATATGCGTTTTAACCATGTCACTACCTGTGTTAATTTACTTTGGTTCCTATGCGGAATCGCACGCGTAATCGTGTAAAATAACTTGTAAGAAAAAAGCATGCGATTTCCCTATTAAATACATTGCCTGCATTTCACTCGCAGGCGAATTCTGCGGCTCTTTTGTGCGTTTTTTCACCGCTAAAAAAAGCGCACCTCAACAACGCTACAGTGGAAACAGGCCCATCCACCTGCATTACATGTGCGAATTCGCATGCGTTGGACGCACGCGGATTCGCGATAGTGGAAACGAGCCCTCAACAAGCATGCAGATCAGATGTTTCTGATCGAAGTCAGCACTCAATTTGCCACATGCTTGTTTCAGGTGTTGGATTCAGACATTTACTGCAGCCAAAAAACAGCAGGACTGCCAGGCACCTGGTATTGTTTAAAAGGAAATAAATATGACAGCCTCCATATCCCTCTAACTTCAGTTGTCCTTTAAAGAAAACATTAGCTAAAGCCAGTTCTAGGGTTACTGCATAGCAATAAATATGGCCACTCTGTACATAATGTGGGGGGCAAGTGATGGAGGAAAGGTCAGGAGCCCCTGGGAATTCCTATTGTTCCCACAAGCACAGAGACAAAGCCATCTGGGTTCCCCACCACATATATGGCCATTAAGGAGGACTTCTACCACCCATTCCCCTACTGACATGCTAATCACAGCCAGGCTTTTGTCCTAGCACTGCCATTACACATGCCAAACTCACAAATTTACCTCCAGAGTGACCACACACTGGTGACAGAACAATAGAGGGACAATGCACAGCCCTGTGAGCTATGCAGCAATACAGAAGAATAATGCACATAGCCACTGCATTAAAAACAACAATACAAACATAAACAGCATCATCTGTTTTCACACTACTGACGTGATGAGAAAAAGATGGAGGCCAAACTCACTACTGTATGCAAATCTAATATGGATATAAATATACTGCAACACGGCACACGCAAAACCCTGTGTATAACATGCAAAACAGCCTCAATTCAATACAACTCTCTCACCTTATCTACAATATTCTACTTCAGCCTCCTGCAAATGAGAGAATAGGCAAGAAAAAAAAAAACCTGTAAGGCCCAGTGCACACAAAAAACCGCTAGCAGATCCGCAAAACGCTAGCAGTTTTTGAAGCGTTTTTCCTATTATGAAGCGTTTTGCGGTTTTGTGTAGCGTTTTTTACTAAAGTGAAGTGTTTTTGCTAAACGCCTGGAAAACCGCTCTGATCTAGCGTTTTATCAAGCGTTTTCCATATACTTAACATTGGAGGCGGAAAAGGCCTCCGACATCCAAAAAAATGCTGCAGCCCGGGAGTTTGCATTTCAGCTAAAACCGACCCGCTCTGGTGTGCACCAGCCCATTGAAATACATTAACCTAGCGTTTCCTCAGCCGCAAGCGTTCCAAAAAACGCAACCGAACCGCTCTGGTGTGCACTAGGCCTAAGGCCTTATTCACACTGAGGACAGAAAAATGCTAGCATTTTGCGACAGGGATTTTTTGTGTATTTCTTACTGGACAATTTCGCTTTTTTATGAGCGATCGGAATTTGCAGTTTTTCAACATTTCAATCGCGAATGCTCAAACGAAAAAAAAAAGTGCTGCTTGCACGTTAGATTACCATGAATCAATTTGGGGATAAATCACTAGCCATTAGAAATCATTCCTAGTAGTACTATTGCTTCATGGTATTTCAGAGACAAATGAACCAATATCACTGGCTGGGCACATTTCTGCCCAAGCAGTCTACTGTGCTGTCTGTGCCAAAAATAATTCCTTGAACAATAACATCTATTCTTATAACTCAATGCAGCATCCTGTACAAAACATACATGCAATCAATGCCAGCACCATGCAAGACACAATATCCTGCCTACTCCTCCAATGGGGCACCATACAGTGTATAAACTAACCCACAGCCACTAGTATGTAGAGCAAATTACACACACAAAAAGTAATGCACTATCCAAGAGTATATAAGAAAAACAAAAATACAAATACTGCAACATCCACCAGTATGCAAAAAAGTCTACACAAAAAAATATGCAGTCTGTAGCAGTTATGCCATTATAATGCATGGGATACTGTAACAGTAAAGAAGCCAATGCATGGAATACTGTAACAGTGCAGAACCCAATGCATGGAATACTGTAACAGTGCAGAACCCAATGCATGGAATACTATAACAGTGCAGAACCCAATGCATGGGATACTGTAACAGTGCAGAACCCAATGCATGGAATACTGTAACAGTGCAGAAACCAATGCATGGAATACTATAACAGTGCAGAACCCAATGCATGGAATACTATAACAGTGCAGAACCCAATGCATGGGATACTGTAACAGTAAAGAAGCCAATGCATGGAATACTGTAACAGTAAAGAAGCCAATGCATGGAATACTGTAACAGTGCAGAACCCAATGCATGGAATACTTTAATAGTGCAGAACCCAATGCATGGGATACTGTAACAGTAAAGAAGCCAATGCATGGAATACTGTAACAGTAAAGAAGCCAATGCATGGAATACTGTAACAGTGCAGAACCCAATGCATGGAATACTGTAACAGTGCAGAACCCAATGCATGGAATACTGTAACAGTAAAGAAGCCAATGCATGGGATAGTGTAACAGTGCAGAAGCCGCAGTGTGCATCCTATATAATAATAACCATAGCATGCAATGAGAGGAGGCTCACCTTCCCAGGCCGGCCAGATGGTGCATGGTGAAGGCCAGGCTGGTAACCGGGGACAGCACCCCCGTGTCTGGGGATAGGCGGCTCAGGCCACAGGCCAGCAGGCTGGTGGGGCGCTGCAGGGAGCCGGGGGCACGGCTGGGGCTGAAGTCTTGCAGAAGCTTCTCCATCTCCATAGCGGGGAGTGTGGCGGGGAGGATAGCGGGGACTGTAGCGGGCAGGGAAGCGGAGGAGACAGTGGTGGCAGCAGCGGCTACTTGCAGCACATCAGGGGGGCAGGAGGCGAGGGGCGGCCGGGCAGGGACAGGGGGCTGCTGCTGCTCCGGAGGGGACACGGCCTGTATGATCTGATCTCCCCATTCACAGCGCACAGCTTATATTCGAAAAATAACACAGCCGGGGGCGGGGCCACAGCTGGGGAGGGGCGGGGAGGACGGGATGCCTGTCATGGAATAGCTGGGGAGGGGCGGGGCTGCTGCTTACATGCAAACACCAGCCGGGGCGGGGCCACAGCTGGGGAAGGGCGGGGAGGACGGGATGCCTGTCATGGAATAGCTGGGGAGGGGCGGGGCTGTCTCCTGTCATGGCACAGCCCACATTCATACACTACATGGCTGCTAACTGTGAGGTATTGAGAAAGTATCAACAACATGGAGTGTCTGCTATAGTGAATATATATTTATAGGGGTGCAAAGGGTCACGTGCAGTGGTATAGGGGTGTACAGTGTCACATATAGTGTTATAGGGGTGTACAGTGTCACATATAGTGGTATAGGGGCGCACAGTGTCACATATAGTGTTATAGGGGCGCAGAGTGTCACATATAGTGGTATAGGGGCGCAGAGTGTCACATATAGTGGTATAGGGGTGCACAGTGTCACATATAGTGGTATAGGGGGCGCACAGCATCACATATAGTGGTATAGGGGTGCACAGCATCACATATAGTGGTATAGGGGCGCACAGTGTCACATATAGTGTTATAGGGGCGCAGAGTGTCACATATAGTGTTATAGGGGCGCAGAGTGTCACATATAGTGGTATAGGGGTGCACAGTGTCACATATAGTGGTATAGGGGGCGCACATCATCACATATAGTGGTATAGGGGTGCACAGCATCACATATAGTGGTATAGGGGCGCACAGCATCACATATAGTGGTATAGGGGTGCACAGTGTCACATATAGTGTTATAGGGGCGCACAGTGTCACATATAGTGTTATAGGGGCGCACAGTGTCACATATAGTGCTATAGGGGTGCACAGTGTCACATATAGTGGTATAGGGGTGCACAGTGTCACATATAGTGTTATAGGGGTGTACAGTGTCACATATAGTGGTATAGGGGCGCACAGCGTCACATATAGTGGTATAGGGGTGCACAGCGTCACATATAGTGTTATAGGGGTGCACAGTGTCACATATAGTGGTATAGGGGCGCACAGTGTCACATATAGTGGTATAGGGGTGCACAGTGTCACATATAGTGGTATAGGTGCGCACAGTGTCACATATAGTGTTATAGGGGTGCACAGTGTCACATATAGTGTTATAGGGGTGCACAGTGTCACATATAGTGGTATAGGGGGCGCACAGCATCACATATAGTGGTATAGGGGTGCACAGCGTCACATATAGTGGTATAGGGGTGCACAGTGTCACATATAGTGGTATAGGGGTGCACAGTGTCACATATAGTGGTATAGGGGTGCACAGTGTCACATATAGTGGTTTAGGGGTGCACAGCGTCACATATAGTGGTATAGGGGTGCACAGCGTCACATATAGTGGTATAGGGGTGCAGTGTCACATATAGTGCTATAGGGGCGCACAGTGTCACATATAGTGTTATAGGGGTGCACAGTGTCACATATAGTGCTATAGGGGTGCACAGCGTCACATAGTGTTGTAGGGGTGCACAGTGTCACATATAGTGTTATAGGGGCGCACATTGTCACATATAGTGCTATAGGGGTGCACAGTGTCACATACAGTGGTATAGGGGTGCACATTGTCACATATAGTGCTATAGGGGTGCACAGTGTCACATACAGTGGTATAGGGGTGCAGTGTCACATATAGTGGTATAGGGGTGCAGTGTCACATATAGTGCTATAGGGGTGCACAGCGTCACATATAGTGCTATAGGGGTGCACAGTGTCACAGTGTTATAGGGGTGCACAGTGTCACATATAGTGGTATAGGGGTGCAGTGTCACATATAGTGGTATAGGGGTGCAGTGTCACATATAGTGGTATAGGGGTGCAGTGTCACATATAGTGTTATAGTAGTGCACAGCACATATTATTATTTATTATTATTTAGTATTTATATAGCGCTGACATATTACGCAGCGCTGTACAGTGTATATATATATCTTGTCACTAACTGTCCCTCAAAGGAGCTCACAATCTAATCCCTACCATTGCCATATGTCTATATTATGTAGTGTAAGTACTGTAGTCTAGGCCCAATTTTTTAGGGGGAGCCAATTAACTTATCCGTATGTTTTTGGAATGTGGGAGGAAACCGGAGTGCCCGGAGGAAACCCACGCAGACACAGAGAGAACATACAAACTCTTTGCAGATAGTGCCCTGGCTGGGATTCGAACCAGAGACCCAGCGCTGCAAGGCAAGAGAGCTAACCACTACGCCACCGTGCTGCCCTATATATAATGTTATAGGGGTGCACAGTGTCACATATAGTGTTATCGGGGTGTAGAGTAGTCACATATAGTGTAAAAGGGGTGTACAGTGTCACATATAGAGTTATAGGGGTGTACAGCGTCACATATAGTGTTATGGGATGCACAGTGTCACATATAATGTTATAGGGGTGCACAGTGTCACATATAGTGTTATGGGATGCACAGTGTCACATATAATGTTATAGGGGTGCACAGTGTCACATATAGTGTTATGGGATGCACAGTGTCACATATAATGTTATAGGGGTGCACAGTGTCACATATAATGTTATAGGGGTGCACAGTGTCACATATAATGTTATAGGGATGCACAGTGTCACATATAATGTTATAGGGGTGCACAGTGTCACATATAATGTTATAGGGGTGCACAGTGTCACATATAGTGTTATGGGATGCACAGTGTCACATATAATGTTATAGGGGTGCACAGTGTCACATATAATGTTATAGGGGTGCACAGTGTCACATATAGTGTTATGGGATGCACAGTGTCACATATAATGTTATAGGGGTGCACAGTGTCACATATAATGTTATAGGGGTGCACAGTGTCACATATAATGTTATAGGGATGCACAGTGTCACATATAATGTTATAGGGGTGCACAGTGTCACATATAATGTTATAGGGGTGCACAGTGTCACATATAGTGTTATGGGATGCACAGTGTCACATATAATGTTATAGGGGTGCACAGTGTCACATATAATGTTATAGGGGTGCACAGTGTCACATATAATGTTATAGGGGTGCACAGTGTCACATATAGTGTTATGGGATGCACAGTGTCACATATAATGTTATAGGGGTGCACAGTGTCACATATAATGTTATAGGGGTGCACAGTGTCACATATAATGTTATAGGGGTGCACAGTGTCACATATAGTGTTATAGGGGTGCACAGTGTCACATATAGTGTTATAGGGGTGCACAGTGTCACATATAGTGTTATGGGATGCACAGTGTCACATATAATGTTATAGGGATGCACAGTGTCACATATAATGTTATAGGGGTGCACAGTGTCACATATAGTGTTATGGGATGCACAGTGTCACATATAATGTTATAGGGATGCACAGTGTCACATATAGTGCTATGGGATGCACAGTGTCATATTTAGTATGTACTGTTTTTGGGGTGCACGTCTCCTAGACCATGATTGCTGGGGATGACAGTGCCCCCCTCTCCCCTCCACCCCCCCCCCCCCCCCCGACTAGCATGACCTGCAACTAATGCTGGTGTACAATACAACATGGTGGCTGCCCTATAGAACATGATTTGTGTAGCTGGAATATGGGTTTCTGTTTTGTTTTTTAAAAAACAAAGACCAACACCCCCCTCCCCCCTTTTTTTTTTAACACAAAAAAGTGGGAATCAGGCCTGGCCACCTTGGCTCTGGGGGGAGGCAGTTGGCTGATTTCTTAGCAAGTCTACGAATAATAAAGTAGTATTCCATTGAGATGCTGGGAAGGTAATTACTGAGTTGCTAAACACCATTGTATTCTCATAGAGAAGGGTGTCACTGACTGCACAGCTCCCCCATATGCTCCGCACAGCCCCCGCAAGACCCCCGCACAGCAGTGCTGAGCATTAAATGGTGTCCGGTAATCAAAATCCAAAATGGCGGCACTTCCAAGGATAATAAGCAGCGAAGTTTAGTCCATCCCACCATAAAGGCCGATGTTGTTGAGCCTCATGGGCGTTATGTAACGAGTTTCGGCAGCAGACTTCGATAAGTCGCCTGCCTACCCATTGTACTTTGGATCAACATCAATAGAAAAAACGGTTGAGTCAGGCACTGCAGTGATTGCTGTTTTAATGGTGTTTCAGATTGAAGTAAATCACCATAGTTGTATCAAAAATTGTGACATTTGAAAGGTAGGTGCAAAACATCATCATCATTGGAAATTTCATCAAGTATAAAAATCTTGTGCATTCAAACAGTTGCAAGAGGAGGATGTCCTACCATGTCAGAAG
Source organism: Hyperolius riggenbachi (assembly GCF_040937935.1). Taxonomy (NCBI): domain Eukaryota; kingdom Metazoa; phylum Chordata; class Amphibia; order Anura; family Hyperoliidae; genus Hyperolius; species Hyperolius riggenbachi. Next base: position 21,944,146 of record NC_090646.1, on the reverse strand, counting down.
GTGGCGGTGGTGGGTGCAGGGCAAAAACGGTAGCCTAACGGCCGTTTCGCACGGCGGTGCTTCTTCCGAGGCTGATCCACCGGATCCACCTCGGAAGAAGCACCGCCGTGCGAAACGGCCGTTAGGCTACCGTTTTTGCCCTGCACCCACCACCGCCACCTTCTGACATGGTAGGACATCCTCCTCTTGCAACTGTTTGAATGCACAAGATTTTTATACTTGATGAAATTTCCAATGATGATGATGTTTTGCACCTACCTTTCAAATGTCACAATTTTTGATACAACTATGGTGATTTACTTCAATCTGAAACACCATTAAAACAGCAATCACTGCAGTGCCTGACTCAACCGTTTTTTCTATTGATGTTGATCCAATGTATGTATTTGATTCATCTGTCATGAGCACGCAGTATTCATCACAATAACAAGGTGGCCTTTAGAGCATCTCTCCTTCCTCAATCCCAGTGATACGGTTACAGATATTGTAGTGCCGGCAACCCTCTTTCTCTTTGATCTACCCATTGTACTGCCTGGATAGAGGGGCCCTGTGCATGTGATGAATTATATCATTACACGGGGATCGATTTCTTGGATTTAGGGGGACTTGAAGGACTCATTCACACCGGGGTGAGTAGCGGGAGATTCCCAGTAATCGCCGAAGCGCTATGGCTTGTTAAAGTGTAATCGTAACCCTATGGTAATAATCTCACTGCCATGATTGTCACAGATTGCGTTTTTTTTCACGATTAACGGCAATTGTAAAACGTGCGGTCTGCAGCATTTTCTCGCGATTCTGGAGTGATCGCGATACCGTGCTTATAAAAGCACAGATCGCGATCGTCGGAAATCGCAAGAGCGTACAGTGATTTTACCACATTAACTGCGGTAAAATCACCCGCGCAAAATGGTAGCGATAACCTCTACCAGTTTGCCACTTTCAGGTGTGAGTGGGCCCTAAAAGACAGCGATGCCTCGGCCCACTGTCCCCCCTTAGGCCTGTTTCCACTACACGCAGATTGGATGCAGAAAAACTGACTCCAATGAAAGCCTATGGGCCTGTTTCCACTAAACGTGATTTTTCTGATGCAGATTTTCCCATAGGCATTCATTGGAGTCCGTTTTTCTGCATCCAATCTGCATGTAGTGGAAACAGGCCCTGAGGCATGGAACCCGCAAGCAGCGCTTTTAGCGCTAGTCATTTGTTAGCTCTTGCTAATGCAATGCTATGGCTGCATTCTCACTGGGAATCGCAAAACGCTAGAAAAAAAAAAGTGACTTTCCTGTGATTTTTTCACTGTACAGGAAAGCAATTTTGGAGTGATTGCATTCTGTGATACTTTAACCTTCTGGTGACCGCCGAGTGTAAATCCTACGATGCAGCAAAGGACTTACGCCACCTGCTTGTAGCGTTTCAGCCGTGATCGCGTGAAACCGAGAGGGGAGGTTAAGCTGTCATATGACAGCTGACATCTCCCCTCACTGATCAGTAGCCATGGCGATTGGCTCCTGATCACGTGATCACTACCATCACCGGCCATCTTCTGACGGCGCTGAAGTTATTCACTGTGCCTGCTATAGGCATAATTCCTATTACGGCCTATGGTGGCGCCGACTGCGCCCAAATCTCCTGCGCTCGCCAGAGGAGCACATATTAGATGGGGGAGACATTGGGGGGTCGTCTGTCGCTTGTCCTGAAATCTACCGCCACGCACCCAGCCAGGGCCAGTTCAAGTAACAATTGGGCCCTAGGGCAAAAATAGCCTGGGGCCCCCCAACAGACATCCCAGACCAAAAAGCGTCATTAGAGGCCCTTTGTTGCAGCCAAATCTCCCTCCTGGGCCCCTGAGCTGGCTGCTGACCCTCCCCCAATCACCTCCCAACTTAACAGACTCTGCAGAGTCCCTGGGGAGCAACAGTTAAGATGGGGAGGGACACTTTGGGGGCCCCTACAGGCTCCGGGGCAATTGCCTATTTTTTCCTATGGTAGCTCCGGCCCTGCACCCGACCACCCCCTTTCCAGCACGATCTTTCCATCTGGAGCGATCCTACTTTTTTAGCTTTTACACACAAAATAAAACTGTAAGATGTTAGGAAAGTCCTGTTTAGGAGTAGGTGGATAGGTATAATTGTTTCTCTCTTGGTTTAAGTCATAAGATATGTTATCCAGTGAGTTATTCCTAATGTGAAAAACTACAATAGCTGCTGTGTGTATACTCTGCACTGTACACGTGGCAGTCACTGTACAGCCCTGAGTGTATTATTAGGCATGCGATCGCAAGTGATGTGTGGTCTGGTGTTAGTCGAGGAGCGGAAATTCAGACATCAAACCAACAAACTTTCATTCCCGGTAATACCTCTAATGACTGACTGTACATAGTGCATAGCAAGCTTTCCAAACTTTATGCTAGGCACACACTATGGGAATTTCTGGCAGATTTACTTTCAGATCAATTATTCCAACGTGTCTGATCTGATTTTCGATCGATTTCCGAGCGTTTTCCTATAGATTTCCCATTGAAGTGAACGAAAAGCGGTCGGAAATCGATCGAAAATCACATCTGACACGTTGGAAATAATCGATCTGAAAGTAAATCTGCCAGAAAAGCTCATAGTGTGTACCTAGCATAAAATTTATTCTTCAGGCATGATCCCGTTCTGTATAATCCCTGGAGAAGAACTTACAATGAAACCGAGGTGAGAGGTATACGGAGGCTGCCATATTTATTTCCTGTTAAACAATACCAGTTGCCTGGAATCCCTGCTGATCTATTTGGCTGCAGTAGTGTCTGAATAACACCAGAAACAAGCATGCAGCTAATCTTGTCAGATCTGACAATAATGACAGAAGCACCTGATCTGCTGCATGCTTGTTCAGGGGCTATGGCTAAAAGTATTAGAGGCAGAGGATCAGCAGGATAGCCAGGCAACTGGTATTGCTTAACAGAAAATAAATATTGCAGCCTTCATAGCCCTCTTTTCAGAAGCTTGCTATTATTTACAATTAGTCATTAGAGGTATTGCCTGAATCGATGCTAGTTGGTTTGATGTCTGCATTTAGACACGTGAGAATACTTGTATTGAGCCTCCATGCTATACTGAGGAGACTGTATCTGTTTAATATAATAGACTGTTAGGGGAAATAAACGTGGCCATTCCCTTTATAAATGGGCAGTTTTCTGGTGTTTACAGACCCCTCAGTATGGATATTATAGGGCAGCGGTTTGTCTGCATCAGCCACAGCAGGACAGTGAGCCATGGCAGCCTATGGAAAGTGCAGCATATGGGAGTAATTACAGGCTGGCCTGGGGCCTGAGTAAACAGAGGGGGATTCTGGGAGATACAGAGAGCCTGAGGTAAATCTCCATGTGAATGGTGAGGGCAGAGGGAAGGGATTGGCATATTGTTATGGAGGCTGTATGTGGGATCTGGGATGGAGGCTGCTTGTGTACACTATAGTCAGTCACAATACATCGGAGGAGGGAAACAGCATTTCAATGAAAACTCTTCTCCAGAGAGGGCTGCTGCCTGAATCACTGCAGCTGAATACTCACCTGACGACCCGGGGAGAGGGATCCTAGCGACGTCCCCCGACGACCAGCGTTCCCCAGGGCCGGATTTACCATAAGGCACTGTAGGCATCTGCCTACAGGCGCCTCATACAGGATAGGCGGCTCACTCCCCTCCCAGAGCTCCTCCCTCCTTCCCTATGCACAGTCCTGAGTAAATGAGAGGTAGCTCACCAGGGTGTCGGCATCCCACTAACGAGATCTCCCTTCAGTCGGGGGCAACTTAATACTGGGGGTACTTCTGGCTACCTAATACTAAGGGACACCAGTAGCTACCTATGATGGGCAAGGGAAGTAAGGGAGAAGTGACAGTTGGGCCAGCCAGCACACTTGCAGTGCGGTTTGCCGGGTGTTTGTAGGTTCTTGGAGGGCAAAGTATAAGGTGCCATCTGTGCCAATAGGCTCCTGTGATGTGAATCTGGGTCAAGCGTTCCCCGATCCATCTTCCTGCGGGCGTGTACATGCGATGTCACGTGATGTCCCCCGACAACGAGCGCTCCCCATGCCATCTGCGGGCGTGTACACGCGATGGCTCATGAGGGCACAAACAGGAAGTCAAGTGTGAATGCAGCATGCTTGTTTCAGGTGTGCGATTCAGACACTACCGCAGCAGGGCTGCCAGGCAACTGGTATTGGTTAAAAGGAAATAAATATGGCAGCCTCCATATCCCTCTCACTTCAGGTGTCCTATTGAATGAAAGTTTGTAGAACAGTCAATAGACTGACAAGAAGATTGCAATCCAGTTGTGTGTTTACCAGAATGCAGTATCTGCCCAATCCATAAAGTCAGCAAACAGTAGCGTCTGGAGGGCTATCACTATATAGTAGCTACCACCAAATAGGCCTAATCTCCAATTTCCAGCAATTGTCCAACCCTGAGTTACCAAACAATGGAAACCCCCAGCAGTGTCCTGGCTGGCTTCATATCCGTGATATAACTGTGTGAGAGGAGCATGACGGAAGTGTAAAGGTGCGTATACACGCACTACGTCCGGCAATGACGGGTCCGTCAGACCCTCCCGCTGGGCGGACGTTCAGCCGACAGTAGCGCATGTGTACAAGCTGTCGCCAGACTGATAAGGCCGTTTCTGAACGATCCGCTGAGCCTTATCAGTCTGCTGACAGCGCGTACACACGCGCTACTGTCGGCTGAACGCCCGCCCAGCGGGAGGGCGGAAGTAGTGCGTGTGTACGCACTTTGAGGGCCCGTTTCCACTATCGCGGATTCCACAGAGTTTCCCCGCACATGAATCGCACGGGGAAACTCTGCCATAGGGGGTAACGGCGCCGCGGCCGAATCGTTTGCGGGAGCGATTCGGCCGGAACCCCCCGCAGAATTCGCGGTGGAGGCTGTGAATCCCATAGCCGTGCATGGCACGGCTCATGGGATTCGCCTGCGATCCCACCCACCCGCTCAGTGCCGGCGTGCGTCTGTGAGACGCACGCCGCACTAGTGGAAACGAGCCCTAAACCTAAAAATGTCCACAGACTGCTTAGCCATTGTCCCCCTACCATGTCCTCCTTGTCCCCTTGCTTTGGCAATGCCTGTATGAATCTTGGTCATACCAATAAAGCTATCTTTGATTTGATTTGACTGCCAATTCCCCTCAGGAAACCTCATCTGTCTGACATGACAGATGCTGGCAATTATATTTTCCTTCTTATGCCTCATGCACACCTTGCAATTTCCAGTCAGATGGACGAGTCAAAATTATTATTTCGGACAGGTTCTATCTGATTTTCCAATCGTTTTTCTGATCAATTTTGTATAGAAGTGATCAGAAAATCGACCGGAAATCAGATCGGACCTGTCAGATAATCGATTCGATACAAAATCTGACAGGAAATTGCATGGTGTAGCAAGCATTACATTTCTATAGCATTGATACTTTTCCATCGATCACGTCACCTCCCTCACTGTCCCTCCACTGGTCGAATGGTAAAACCTGAGCTGAAAATTAAAGGTAAAAATAACAAACTTGCCTCCCGTGTAGTCTACTCATCAATCTGTTTATCCTCTCCTGCGTCCCATTGGTCCACTGTGATCAATTGAATTCTCCGTCCTCCATTTTAAAAATGGACGTTACCCCATAACTGCTTCCTGGTCAGCACACGAGAAGCGTCTCAGGTACCATACTTGCCTAAGGGAACCTGTACTGAGTAAAAATATTTAAAATAAACACATGAGGTAACTTCAAATGAACATTACATTGTTACCTTGCCATCAGTTCCTCTTAGAGGGTCACCATTTTCTTCTGACAATGATCCCTTCCAGTTCTGACAATATTTTGTCAGATCTGAAATATATCAGTTGCTGTCAGTAAAATATCAGTTGCTGACAGTTATAGCTGAGAGGAAAACTGATGTACCTGGTAATGTCCATGTTTCCCTATGGCTCAAGTGGGCGATGTTACAGTTTAACTGTGTGCTAACCAGAAAGCTGTTATGGGGTAATGGCCATTTTCAAAATGGAGGACGGAAAATTCCCTTGATCACAGGGAACAAACAGGACGCAGGAAAGGAGAAAGACACTGAGGAGTAGACTACATGGAAGGTAAGTATGTCTTGTGTATGCTTATTTTGACTTTTAATTTTCAGTTCAGGTTTTCTTTAAGGCCGCTTGTCCGTCACTGTCTTCCTATGCGGCTCCTGTCCCCGCAATTCAGCCCAAAAGCCTGGCGTCGGGGGAGCGCGCTGGCCGGGCATGCGCAATTAAAGCATACCTAAAACGCTTATCATCTCAGGTACACTTTAAACTGAAATATCGACCACTTGAACCATAGGGAAACATGAACATTACCTTGATCAGTTGTCCTTTCAGTTATAACTGACAGCAGCTGATATATAACTGACAGCAACTGGTATATTTCAGTTCTGACAAAATCTTGTCAGAACTGGAAGGGATCACTGTAAGAAGAAAATGGGGAGCTTCTGAGAGGAACTGACGGTGAGGTTAGTATGTAATATTTATTTGCAGGTAAATCATGTGTTTATTTTAAATAATTTTACTCAGTTCAGGTTCACTTTAAAGGGGAACTGAAGTGAGAGGTATACGGAGGCTGCCATATTTATTTCCTTTTAAACAATACCAGTTGCCTGGCAGCCCTGCTGGTCTATTTGGCTGCAGTAGTGTCTGAATCACACCAGAAACAAGCACGCAGCTAGTCTTGACAGATCTGACAATGTCAGAAACACCTGACCTGCTGCATGCTTGTTGAGGGGCTATGGCTAAAAGTATAACAGGCAGAGGATCAGCAGGAGAGCCAGGCAACTGGTATTGCTTAGATGGAAATAAATATGGCAGCCTTCAAATCCCTTTCATTACAGTTGTCCTTTAAAATGGGTTCTAAAATTTGTATTTTTTTTAAAGAAAGTTATACAAAACAGACATAGATGCTAAAAGGACCTGTGCACACTGAAAATCGCAGTTGCAATTTTTATCAGTCAGACACACTGTTTGCAGCAATTTCGAGTGCGGTCAGGCATGATTATGATTCCCGGCGTTGGGGGGAAAAAAATGCTGCGGGAGTCTTTCAAGTGGGAGATCGCCGAGCAAATTGCACAGCACCAAATTTATGGAGCGATTTGCATTGACTCTTGTTCATTTAACCCAATCGCAAACACAGAAAAAATGCCGCACGTTTACGATTGGGTTGAAAACTGACCGCGTGACTCTGCACAGGGCCGGCGATTATTTATGTTACTCCCAGTGCTCTTCCGCTCAGCAAACACATGCTCTTATAAGAATGAAGTCAGTCTCATTGGATTTAGTATTTTTGTGCTCCTGTGTGTGCTGCTTGCGGGCCTGACCTATACACACTGTACACACTGTACACACTATACACACTATACACACTATACACACTGTACAGGCCCACAAGCACACACAGGAGCACAAAAAAAATCCTAAAAGCAAAGAAACTGACTTCATCCTTATCAGGTTGGCCATAAAATCCTCAGAGGAATAAAGTGTGACAGTACGGCCAATCAGTTTGCTTTGTATAATTTCTGTTCTCAGCAATAGGACTCACATTATACAGTATATTACTGTAAAAATAGAATGTGTAATTTCTGAATCATAATTCTCATCGGTTTCTCCTACTTTTTGTTTGATTGGCCTGAGGTATCGATGATACCTGCGGGCTCCATTTACTATGTACCCGGAGGGTATGCGTGAGTGTGTCAGAGACAGTACGGCACCGTCAGTTTCTGTGCTGGAGCACACAGGGCACTGCAGGGGAAGTTTCACTAAAATTGGCCATACAAATGTCCATTTCCACTCAATGGCTTCAATCCACTAAGCATTGCCGCATGTGTTAAAGCAGAGAACAGCTGATTTTACTGAACATTTTGTGAAATGTCAGATCCCTAAGGCTGCTTTCACAGTGGGACGTTACAGGCGCACGTTAGAGCAGCCAGTAACACAGCCTAACTGACAGCACTGTAAAATCAATGTGCTGTTCACAGTGCCCACGTTGCGTTACATTGTAACGCAGCACGTCCTGATAACGTACTGCATGCAGTACTTGTTAGACTGTTTGCACATGCTCAGTACGGGTGTTTTTTTTTTATTTTGGGGGCAGAGAGGAGGCGGGGAGAGGCCGCTACGTAGCCAGGCACATGGCTACTTAATATTCACTGCACTTGCAGTGTTTTCTTCTTGGAGCGGCGCTGATTGGCTGGCGGGACCACGTGATGCGGAGAGCTCCGCTCACGTGGTCTCCTCAGTGCCTCCGACAGAGCAGGCACACCAAGAGCTGCTTGTAACGCGGCTCTTGGTAGCATCCTGCTCCAACACCACCAGGCGTTGCGTTAGGGGCACGTTATGCGACCTTAACGTCCCCTAAAACGCAACGTCCGACTGTGAAACCAGCCTAAGGCCTCGATCACAGAGGTGCATTGCAGGGTCATGACCGCTTTGTAACGCAGCTTACAGCACTGTAATGCACCAGCGATGCGATGGTAACAGTGCGACGGTAGCGTTGCGGTATTACGAGTTGCGGTATGGGAACGTTCTGCATGCAGTGCATTACCACTGAGCAGGTGCTATATCAGGTACAGTATAGTGAAACTTACTTTTCATTGATTGCGTCCATATGCGATGCAACATGGTCGTAACCTACAGTACTATTTTTTCTTTACTTTGCATTTCTGTCAAACAAAGAAAGCAGCACAACGTCCCACTCTGAACCTAACCTTAGGCTGTTACCTCAGGGAAAACTGAAATAACCGACTTGTGAGGTAAAATACCTCAATAAGGCTGTAGACTCACTATGGGCCAGTGCCCACCAAAAACCACTAGCGGATCCGCAAACTCTAGCGGTTTTTGAAGAGGTTTTTCAGAGCGTTTCTAGGCATGTGTAAAGAGATTTTCTAAACATGCCTAGCGGTTTTTGGAGCGTTTTTGTGTAGCAGATTTTATATATTGGCCTCAATTCACTAAGATCATGCTGGAGATAATAAGACAAGAGAAAACTTACCACACACAGTAAGGCCTAGTGCACACCAGAGCTGTTCTGCTGCGGTTTGCGATCCGCTTGCGGCTGCGGATCTGCATGGTCAATGTATTTCAATGGGCTGGTGCACACCAGAGCGGGAGGCGTTTTGCAGAAACGCATACTCCCGGGGTGAGGCATTTTTTGGATTGCGGATGCGTTTCTGCCTCAATGTTAAGTATAGGAAAAACGCAAACCGCTCTGAAAAACGGCACTTCAGAGCGGTTTGCCGGCGTTTTTGTTACAGAAGCTGTTCAGTAACAGCTTTACTGTAACAATACATGAAATCTACTACACCAAAAACGCTTCACAAAACTGCAAAATGCTAGCTGAAACGCTACAGAAAAATAAGAAAAAGCGTTTCAAAATCTGCTAGCATTTTGCGGATCTGCTCGCGGTTTTTGGTGTGCACCAGGCCTAAGAGAGTTATCTTATCTCTTCATTCCTTACGTTACCTCCTCTGTAGCTAAGTTACCTCTTCTGTAGTTATTTTCATATGCAGTTAATAAACAGCCTGTCTTTAACTCTGGAGTTATTTTAAGGATTGGAGAGTTAACTTAAAGACAAAAGAGTTAGGCCCGGTTCACATTAGCGGTGGCCGTCCGGAATCGCCGTGCCGGAGCCGGACCGCTTTCAGAACGGACGGAACGGACGCACGGCATGGCAATGAAAGCCTATGCGTCCGTTCACATGCGTCCGTTCTGCCGGACCGGAGCCGGACCGGATCCGGGCCGGATCCGGACTCCGGCGTCCGTTCCAACATGCGCTATTTTTTGGTCCGGCTCCTCCGGCAGCCGTATCCGGAGCGGAGCCGGACTGCACCATCCGGCCAATACAAAGCAATGAGAGCCGGAGAGCGCACAACACACTGGCTACAAAAACCGGACGTTCTACCCCACTTCCTATGCATTTTGGATGGGGACCACATGGGCCCAGCGAAGAGTGGGGCAGCAGCGATTTCATGCTGGAGCTCTTTTTGCCAGCAACATGTCTGCTGAAGGAGGCGAACAACAGAGAGAATTCCCAGGTTTACGAGTAACAACAGAGAGAATTCCCAGGTTTACGAGTAAATGCCTGGATCCATGGTCCCAACTGCAGTCTCTGTATCCACGAATGGTCTCCACACGTCCACCTGTCTCCAACAATGACCCCAGACCCTTCTGCTGACCTCCCAGACCCCAGGTAATTAAAAGGATGTTATCTCCTTAAGAAACCGGATCCGGACCGCAACCGTGTTCACACCGCACGGAAACCGGATGCAAACGGACCGGATCCGGATAGGAACCGTACGGATCAGGTCCGGTCCGGATACGGTGCGGTCCGGACATCCGGTGCGGTTTTTACTAAACCGCAAGTGTGAACCGGGCCTTAACTTTAGGTTTGCCTGAGGTAAAATGTTTCCTGAATACTACATGCCTTATCACCATGGTGATAACTATAGAAACGTTATTAAAGACAGGAGATAAGCTTAGTGAATTGAGGCCATTGTTACAGTAAAGCTGTTACTGAACAGCTTCTGTAACAAAAACGCCTGGAGAACAGCTCTGATCTAGCGTTTTTCAGTGCGGTTTTCCACTTTCCTATACTTTAACATTAAGGCTGAAACGCCTCAGAAATCTCAAAAATGCTGCAGAACCCGAAGTTTGCGTTTGGGGAAAAAACAAACCGTTCTGGTGTGCACCAGCCCATTACAATACATTAGCCAAGCGGTTTTCCCCCCGCAAGCGTTTTAAAAAATGCTCAGAAGCGCTCTTGGTGTGCACCAGCCCTATGAGAGCTCTCTGAGAGCTTTTCTGAACATCAGACCAAAGCGCTGACCATCAGCTTTTTTTTTTTAAATCACGTTGACTTGCATTAAAAAAAAATCGAGGTAAAATTGCCTAGATTGCGATCTTTCAGAAAATGACTGAATTACATACCGCATGTGTCCGCATGAGGTAAAAATCATAGTGAATTGTCATGCAGTGTTTGGGTGAAATACTGAATTCAAGAAAGAAAAAAAGTGTAAAATGTTGAATGTGTTAATTTTACCGACCAGGTCTTTTTGAATTGAAGCCAAAGTTCCAAACACCTTCTGACTGGAATTGATTGAGAAAGGAATCAATTCCTACCGCACATCGATTGTCTATAGATTCCAACAGGGAATCTATTGAAAATCGATCGAGCCACAGGGTTGCTCTATTCTATGTAAGGCAATACTATGGACAATCCTGCCAATCTATGGCCACTGCTGCCATGCCCTCGTTACACCTACATTTTTTGTAGTGCCCAAATTATACTTTCTATCGTTTTTTGGTCAAAATCGATCAGAAGTTTTAAGGATATCGATTCCCTTCCGAGTGTTGGAATGGGCGTGATGGAACAAGTGGATATATTTGGATAACTTTGCTTTGTGGGTGGCCACTGCAACGAGTTATCAGCCCCCCCCCCCCCCCCCTATAGGGCAGTACATACTTCTATGCCACACATGGCTGCCACGGGGTGCCCACTGCCCACAGACAGTCGTTCACAGCAATCATGGGCGCTCAATTCAGCTGGTCTGTATAAAGCTTAGAGGTGAAGGCAGCCACAGGCTTTCAGCTTACAGGGCTTACAGGCCACATATGCACTAGGCCAAAAAGCTAATTGCCTATGGGCCCTGGAGTGAGAGGGATATGGAGGCTACCATACTTACTTCCTTTTAAACAATGCAGATTGCCTGCCAGCCCTGCTGACCCTTTGCCTCTAATACATTTAGCCATAGCCCCTGAACAAGCATGCAGCAGATCAGGTGCTCTGACTGAAGTGTAAGGCCTGGAACCCACTGAAAACCGCAAACGCAACCGCTAGCGTTTTGCCTGAGCGGTTTGCAAGCGGATTCATGCGAGTTTGCGGTCGCGTTTTGCAACAGTGTATTTTTTTGCCCAGCGGGTGCGTAGCGTTTTGCGTTTTTATCCTGATTGGTCCTGTGAATTATTTTTCATTTTGTTACAGTGTGCTGAACCGCAAAACGCTAGCAAAACCGCTCAGTTTAGGTTTTGCTGAGCGTTTCCGCTAGCGGTTCAATACTTTACATTGAAGCGCTAACGCTCCCAAAATGCTGCAGGTCCTGCGTTTGCGTTTCTGGGAAACACAAACGCTCCTGTGGAAGTTGCCCCATCCATCAACATCAGCTAGCGTATCGCAGTGCTGCCAAAACGCTGCCAAAAGCGCTCCTGTGGGTTCCAGCCCTGACTGTTTATAACGCTATTCCTTCCTCCCAGAACTCATATTTCAGACTTGGCGTCAGGCTCTTTCTCTGCTTTACCCCTTTTGATGTTATTTTACATTGCAGAGATTGAGAGTAATACGACTGAGAGAAAAGAGATTGAGGCTCACTTTGCTGCAGCAGAAGAAGACTCCACACTGGGGCCAGGTGTAATAAGGTAAGCCAGAAAAAAAAAGTGTTTGTTCAGTGGAATAGAGCTATGCAAAGCATCATACTTATCCATTCCTGCTTATCAGCATTTTCCTCTATCTAGGCAACAATATGCTGGGACATCAGAAATGCAGTCAATCTAAACAAATATCTAATATCTAAACAACATAAATCAATTAGTTGTACCACAAACAAACTAACACAATGGTGAAAGCTTCTGCAAGGGGAATACCTGTAGAACTCACACTCCCGGGAGATAAAAGACCACTATAGACAAATAACTCCTGTGCTTTGGTGCTAATCAATCAAACTTACAAAAAACTTTAATTGAGTAATAAAATGCAAATAAAAGAGAACTCTTCACCAACAAGAAACACTTCTGTAAACTGTCAGGAAACTCACATACAAACTCGGGCAGTACACTCACCCCAATCTGCCTGCTGTACTGTGACTCTAAAGGTGCGTACACACATGCGACTATAGTCATTTGAAACGATCGTTCCCCGATCGTTTCAAACGACAATCGTTTAAAAAAAAGCAACCAACGATCATTAAGTCTAACGACGGACGAGCTAGATCGTTAAAAACGAACGATCTAGCTTGGCGGATTTTTACCAAGACGATCGTTTGCAAAAGTAGTACATCGTTGGAAACGGTCGTTAGTACTAGGCTTGACATGCGCATTTCGCTATTTCTCCATGAAACTTCTCATTTTTATGCGCAAGCGCAATAGTTGCTTTACGTGATGTAACGTTCGTTCTAACGATCAGATCGTTACACACAATTTAAAACTAACTTTACTTAGGTCGTTCTTTCATCAATTAAAAGTTCATTCGTCGTTCTCAGCGAACGATCGTTGTCACATGTGTACGTAGCATAATGGTACGAACACACTTGCGACTATGGTCGTTTGAAACAGCAGCTTAACGATCGGTCTGCCGACAATCGGGTAAAGAACTTTACCAAACGATCATTAAGTACAACAACGAACAAACGATATTGGCACGATGAGGAAATCCAACAGGGTGGATCATATTGAACGACAATCGTTACAAAACTATAGTGTGTACAGTTATCTGCCGAGAACGATCGTTACAAGGGCCAATGCACCTGCGTTGGAGTCTGCCCAGCTTCCGTACTTCCTGTGTAGTGCGACCCGTAAAGATTGTTACATTACAAATTTCAAATAAACTTTGTTTTCAAGTTAACTATCATATATTTTGTATCTATTGTATCTCCATGTTAGTGGGTTATTTTTTATTTTATATAAACATGTATGCAACATTTCCCTCTGATCGTTCTTTTCTGCAAGAATGATCGTTAAAATGTGTATGATGATCGCTGTATCCCATCGTTGCATTCCAATCGTTCCAATATTGTTCGTCTGGTAACTATCGTTCCTTGCAAACGATCGTTATCGCAAGTGTGTACGTGGCATAAAGGTGGCCACACACCATACAATTTTTTAAATATCTGTTCAATTTAAGAATTGCAATCAATTTTTCTGACGGATTGTAACATTTCAAAAATATGACCAATGTACCACACACTTATGTTCAATTTTTCCCCAATTATGATAAAAATGATTGGAAACTGAGAAAATTGCTCGAGTGTGTGTATTAACAAATTGACACACCATACAATCTTTAGAGAAACCGAAGAGAAATATCTGCCATTCCGGATAGATAAAAATTGAAAAAAAACTGGAAATCCGATTGGATTTTTCAGTCGAATGAAAAAAAGCTTTCGATTTTTTTCCGGAGATCCGATTGTTTTTATCGAATTGTCGTAAAATCGGATCATTTTATTGTATCGTCTGTGGCCACCTTTAGGGCTCATTCACACTTGAGCAGGAATTGCGCGATTCCCACTCACCGCAAACCGCTAGCCCATGTAATCCTATGGCAGTGTTCTCACTGCTGCGTCGTTTTGCGGTTAGCGTTACATGCAGCGTTTTGCCGGCGATTCTGGAGCGATCGCGATTAGCATGTATAGAACCGGTAATCATTATCGCTCCCAAAATGCTACTTCATCCAGTGATTTTTATTCGCGTTTAACGTGGAAAAATCACTCCCACAAAACGCTAGCGGTAATCGCTAGAGTTTTGCGATTCTAGGTGTGAACGGGGCCTAATGCTGGGAATACACGGCTCGATTCTGAGCCATTAACATGGTTAGATAGATCATTTTCAACATGTCCGATCTCGGTTTCATCGTTTTGCCGCTCAATTCACCATTGAAGTTAATTGAAAAGAGATAATAAAAACGAGCGGAAGATAAGAGAATTGAGCGGGCAAAACGATCGGGTGCAGAATCGAGCGCCAGAATCGACCGATGTATTTCCAGCATAACAGCTGTCCTATCTCCTGCTGGTAGCACAAGTCTCCGTAAAAAAAATCTTAAACGTGCTATATATTGCTTACATTAAAAATTGCCAATTAGCGTTATATGGAGGCTGCCATATTTATTTCCTTTTAGGCTGGGTTCACAGTGGGACGTTGCGGAGCTGCCTTATAAAGTCTTATAACACAGCTTACCGCACTGCAATGATAATCCTATGGAACGTTCACAGTACGGAGTTAAGGTGCGTACACACGCACTAGGGCCGCCAACGACGGGTCCATCAGACCCTCCCGCTGGGCAGACAGTAGCGCGTGCGTACGCACTGTCGGCAGACTGATAAGGCTGTTTCTGAATGATCCGCCTGAAAGTCCGCCCAGCGGGAGGGTCTGACGGACCCGTCGTTGGCGGCCGTAGTGCGTGTGTAGCAGTGTAACGTGTAGCGTTATGGTAACACACTACTGCAGTGGGTTAACTCTAAACGCACATGTTACCAGGTACAGGAAAGCATATTTCTGATTGCCTGTATGCTTCACTGTACCTGCTGTATGCGATGGTAATGCAGCGTTCATCAGCGTTAACACCCTTTTTCGCATTGCAATGCTACATTGTGACGTTCGCATTACAAAGCAATGTCTCACTGTTATGGCTGAAACCCAGCTTTTTTTGAGCATTTAGGGAGGGATTCAAAATGCTAGTGATTCTCCCTACATGCTCAGCTAATGTCAATGGATGGGTCAAATTCCACTTGGAGCGATTGCGATTAGCAAAATCGGTATTGCAGGACATGCAGCATTTTGGTAGCGTTTTGCGTTTCTGCAAAGTATATACATTCTGGTGTAATCGCTCATGAATCGCTACACACAGTGATTTGTATGCGATTTTAAATTACTGCAAACTAAAATAAATTGTAATACATTGAAAGGACCAATCAGAATTAAAATGGCTATCACAATCGCTGGCAAAAAGCTTACATTTTTTAAAATCGCTACCAAAAATCGCCAGAAAACGCTCAAGAAATCACTAACAAAATGCTCATTAAGGGCCCTTTTCCACTAGCAATTGCAATCACAAATCACAAACGCCAGCGATTGCGATTTTTCATTAATTCTGTTATGCGATTGCGATTTTCATTTGCATTGCATTATCACTCTAATAATCACTCCAAAAAACGATTGCGATTTGCGATTTCCAAATCAAATCACTATAGTGGAAAATACTTTTCGTGATTTCTGTGATAAAGTAACAACCATAGCGATTTAAAAATCACTAGCGATTTGCGATTTTGCAATCACAATCGCTTTAGTGGAAAAGGGCCCTAAAACCGCTAGCGATTGCGATTTGTAGTGGGTTCCAGGCCTGAATAAGCGCTCAAGCAATACCAGTTGCCTGGCTGTCCTGCTGATCCTCTGCCTTTAATACATTTAGCCATAGCCACTCACCTTTTCACTCTGGCCTACCACCCCTCACAAGTGCTATAAAACTACAGCTGAACTCTGGTCCCCTACCTCTCGTGTCCTTACCTCTCCCTCTAGATTGTAAGCCTTTGGGCAGGGTCCTCCTCCTTTTGTGTCCTACCTGATCATGCTCCTCCATTACTGTGCACCCATGCTATGCATTTGAGTGAACCTAACTTGCCTAATCTCCATGCTCCATCCAGTGACTAACTAAGCGTTACCTTGTACTCATACTGTGCTGTGTGATCTCCATGCTCCACCAAGTGACTAAGCATTACCTTGTACTCATACTGTGCTGTGTGATCTCCATGCTCCATCCAGTGACTAAGCATTACCTTGTACTCATACTGTGCTGTGTGATCTCCATGCTCCATCCAGTGACTAAGCATTACCTTGTACTCATACTGTGCTGTGTGATCTCCATGCTCCATCCAGTGACTAAGCATTACCTTGTACTCATACTGTGCTGTGTGATCTCCATGCTCCATCCAGTGACTAAGCATTACCTTGTACTCATACTGTGCTGTGTGATCTCCATGCTCCATCCAGTGACTAAGCATTACCTTGTACTCATACTGTGCTGTGTGATCTCCATGCTCCATCCAGTGACTAAGCATTACCTTGTACTCATACTGTGCTGTGTGATCTCCATGCTCCCATCCAGTGACTAAGCATTACCTTGTACTCATACTGTGCTGTGTGATCTCCATGCTCCATCCAGTGACTAAGCATTACCTTGTACTCATACTGTGCTGTGTGATCTCCATGCTCCATCCAGTGACTAAGCATTACCTGGTACTCATACTGTGCTGTGTGATCTCCATGCTCCCATCCAGTGACTAAGCATTACCTTGTACTCATACTGTGCTGTGTGATCTCCATGCTCCATCCAGTGACAAAGCATTACCTTGTACTCATACTGTGCTGTGTGATCTCCATGCTCCATCCAGTGACTAAGCATTACCTGGTACTCATACTGTGCTGTGTGATCTCCATGCTCCCATCCAGTGACTAAGCATTACCTTGTACTCATACTGTGCTGTGTGATCTCCATGCTCCATCCAGTGACTAAGCATTACCCTGTACTCATACTGTGCTGTGTGATCTCCATGCTCCATCCAGTGACTAAGCATTACCTTGTACTCATACTGTGCTGTGTGATCTCCATGCTCCATCCAGTGACTAAGCATTACCTTGTACTCATACTGTGCTGTGTGATCTCCATGCTCCATCCAGTGACTAAGCATTACCTGGTACTCATACTGTGCTGTGTGATCTCCATGCTCCCATCCAGTGACTAAGCATTACCTTGTACTCATACTGTGCTGTGTGATCTTCATGCTCCATCCAGTGACTAAGCATTACCTTGTACTCATACTGTGCTGTGTGATCTCCATGCTCCATCCAGTGACTAAGCATTACCTGGTACTCATACTGTGCTGTGTGATCTCCATGCTCCCATCCAGTGACTAAGCATTACCTTGTACTCATACTGTGCTGTGTGATCTCCATGCTCCACCAAGTGACTAAGCATTACCTTGTACTCATATTTTGCTGTGTGATCTCCATGCTCCATCCAGTGACTAAGCATTACCCTGTACTCATACTGTGCTGTGTGATCTCCATGCTCCATCCAGTGACTAAGCATTACCTTGTACTCATACTGTGCTGTGTGATCTCCATGCTCCATCCAGTGACTAAGCATTACCTGGTACTCATACTGTGCTGTGTGATCTCCATGCTCCCATCCAGTGACTAAGCATTACCTTGTACTCATACTGTGCTGTGTGATCTCCATGCTCCATCCAGTGACTAAGCATTACCTTGTACTCATACTGTGCTGTGTGGTCTCCATGCTCCATCCAGTAACTAAGCATTACCTTGTACTCATACTGTGCTGTGTGATCTCCATGCTCCATCCAGTGACTAAGCATTACCTGGTACTCATACTGTGCTGTGTGATCTCCATGCTCCCATCCAGTGACTAAGCATTACCTTGTACTCATACTGTGCTGTGTGATCTCCATGCTCCATCCAGTGACTAAGCATTACCTTGTACTCATACTGTGCTGTGTGGTCTCCATGCTCCATCCAGTGACTAAGCATTACCTTGTACTCATACTGTGCTGTGTGATCTCCATGCTCCCATCCAGTGACTAAGCATTACCTTGTACTCATACTGTGCTGTGTGATCTCCATGCTCCATCCAGTGACTAAGCATTACATTGTACTCATACTGTGCTGTGTGATCTCCATGCTCCATCCAGTGACTAAGCATTACCTTGTACTCATACTGTGCTGTGTGATCTCCATGCTCCCATCCAGTGACTAAGCATTACCTTGTACTCATACTATGCTGTGTGATCTCCATGCTCCATCCAGTGACTAAGCATTACCTGGTACTCATACTGTGCTGTGTGATCTCCATGCTCCCATCCAGTGACTAAGCATTACCTTGTACTCATACTGTGCTGTGTGATCTCCATGCTCCATCCAGTGACTGGCTAAGCATTACCTTGTACTCATACTGTGCTGTGTGATCTCCATGCTCCCATCCAGTGACTAAGCATTACCTTGTACTCATACTATGCTGTGTGATCTCCATGCTCCATCCAGTGACTAAGCATTACCTTGTACTCATACTGTGCTGTGTGATCTCCATGCTCCCATCCAGTGACTAAGCATTACCTTGTACTCATACTGTGCTGTGTGATCTCCATGCTCCATCCAGTGACTGACTAAGCATTACCTTGTACTCATACTGTGCTGTGTGATCTCCATGCTCCCATCCAGTGACTAGGCATTACCTGGTACTCATACTGTGCTGTGTGATCTCCATGCTCCCATCCAGTGACTAAGCATTACCTTGTACTCATACTATGCTGTGTGATCTCCATGCTCCATCCAGTGACTAAGCATTACCTTGTACTCATACTGTGCTGTGTGATCTCCATGCTCCCATCCAGTGACTTAGCATTACCTTGTACTCATACTGTGCTGTGTGATCTCCATGCTCCCATCCAGTGACTTAGCATTACCTTGTACTCATACTGTGCTGTGTGATCTCCATGCTCCCATCCAGTGACTAAGCATTACCTGGTACTCATACTGTGCTGTGTGATCTCCATGCTCCATCCAGTGACTAAGCATTACCTTGTACTCATACTGTGCTGTGTGATCTCCCTGCTCCATCCAGTGACTAAGCATTACCTGGTACTCATACTGTGCTGTGTGATCTCCATGCTCCCATCCAGTGACTAAGCATTACCTGGTACTCATACTGTGCTGTGTGATCTCCATGCTCCCATCCAGTGACTAAGCATTACCTGGTACTCATACTGTGCTGTGTGATCTCCATGCTCCATCCAGTGACTAAGCATTACCTGGTACTCATACTGTGCTGTGTGATCTCCATGCTCCCATCCAGTGACTAAGCATTACCTGGTACTCATACTGTGCTGTGTGATCTCCATGCTCCCATCCAGTGACTAAGCATTACCTTGTACTCATACTGTGCTGTGTGATCTCCATGCTCCATCCAGTGACTAAGCATTACCTTGTACTCATACTGTGCTGTGTGATCTCCATGCTCCATCCAGTGACTAAGCATTACCTTGTACTCATACTGTGCTGTGTGATCTCCATGCTCCCATCCAGTGACTAAGCATTACCTGGTACTCATACTGTGCTGTGTGATCTCCATGCTCCCATCCAGTGACTAAGCATTACCTTGTACTCATACTGTGCTGTGTGATCTCCATGCTCAATCCAGTGACTAAGCATTACCTTGTACTCATACTGTGCTGTGTGATCTCCATGCTCCCATCCAGTGACTAAGCATTACCTGGTACTCATACTGTGCTGTGTGATCTCCATGCTCCCATCCAGTGACTAAGCATTACCTGGTACTCATACTGTGCTGTGTGATCTCCATGCTCCCATCCAGTGACTAAGCATTACCTTGTACGCATACTGTGCTGTGTGATCTCCATGCTCCATCCAGTGACTAAGCATTACCTTGTACTCATACTGTGCTGTGTGATCTCCATGCTCCATCCAGTGACTAAGCATTACCTGGTACTCCTACTGTGCTGTGTGATCTCCATGCTCCATCCAGTGACTAAGCATTACCTTGTACTCATACTGTGCTGTGTGATCTCCATGCTCCCATCCAGTGACTAAGCATTACCTGGTACTCATACTGTGCTGTGTGATCTCCATGCTCCCATCCAGTGACTAAGCATTACCTTGTACTCATACTGTGCTGTGTGATCTCCATGCTCCCATCCAGTGACTAAGCATTACCTGGTACTCATACTGTGCTGTGTGATCTCCATGCTCCCATCCAGTGACTAAGCATTACCTTGTACTCATACTGTGCTGTGTGATCTCCATGCTCCATCCAGTGACTAAGCATTACCTTGTACTCATACTGTGCTGTGTGATCTCCATGCTCCATCCAGTGACTAAGCATTACCTGGTACTCCTACTGTGCTGTGTGATCTCCATGCTCCATCCAGTGACTAAGCATTACCTTGTACTCATACTGTGCTGTGTGATCTCCATGCTCCCATCCAGTGACTAAGCATTACCTTGTACTCATACTGTGCTGTGTGATCTCCATGATCCCATCCAGTGACTAAGCATTACCTTGTACTCATACTGTGCTGTGTGATCCCCATGCTCCATCCAGTGACTAAGCATTACCTTGTACTCATACTATGCTGTGTGATCTCCATGCTCCATCCAGTGACTAAGCATTACCTTGTACTCATACTGTGCTGTGTGATCTCCATGCTCCCATCCAGTGACTAAGCATTACCTTGTACTCATACTGTGCTGTGTGATCCCCATGCTCCCATCCAGTGACTAAGCATTACCTGGTACTCATACTGTGCTGTGTGATCTCCATGCTCCCTTCCAGTGACTAAGCATTACCTGGTACTCATACTGTGCTGTGTGATCTCCATGCTCCCATCCAGTGACTAAGCATTACCTTGTACTCATACTGTGCTGTGTGATCCCCATGCTCCCATCCAGTGACTAAGCATTACCTGGTACTCATACTGTGCTGTGTGATCTCCATGCTCCCATCCAGTGACTAAGCATTACCTTGTACTCATACTGTGCTGTGTGATCCCCATGCTCCCATCCAGTGACTAAGCATTACCTTGTACTCATACTGTGCTGTGTGATCTCCATGCTCCATCCAGTGACTAAGCATTACCTTGTACTCATACTGTGCTGTGTGATCTCCATGCTCCATCCAGTGACTAAGCATTACCTTGTACTCATACTGTGCTGTGTGATCTCCATGCTCCATCCAGTGACTAAGCATTACCTTGTACTCATACTGTGCTGTGTGATCTCCATGCTCCCATCCAGTGACTAAGCATTACCTGGTACTCATACTGTGCTGTGTGATCTCCATGCTCCCATCCAGTGACTAAGCATTACCTGGTACTCATACTGTGCTGTGTGATCTCCATGCTCCCATCCAGTGACTAAGCATTACCTTGTACTCATACTGTGCTGTGTGATCTCCACGCTCCCCTCCAGTGACTAAGCATTACCTTGTACTCATACTGTGCTGCGTGATCTCCATGCTCCCCTCCAGTGACTGACTAAGCATTACCTTGTACTCATACTGTGCTGTGTGATCTCCACGCTCCATCCAGTGACTAAGCATTACCCTGTACTCATACTGTGCTGTGTGATCCCCATGCTCCCATCCAGTGACTAAGCATTACCTTGTACTCATACTGTGCTGTGTGATCTCCATGCTCCATCCAGTAACTAAGCATTACCTTGTACTCATACTGTGCTGTGTGATCCCCATGCTCCCATCCAGTGACTAAGCATTACCTTGTACTCATACTGTGCTGTGTGATCTCCATGCTCCCATCCAGTGACTAAGCATTACCTGGTACTCATACTGTGCTGTGTGATCCCCATGCTCCCATCCAGTGACTAAGCATTACCCTGTACTCATACTGTGCTGTGTGATCCCCATGCTCCCATCCAGTGACTAAGCATTACCTTGTACTCATACTGTGCTGTGTGATCTCCATGCTCCATCCAGTAACTAAGCATTACCTTGTACTCATACTGTGCTGTGTGATCCCCATGCTCCCATCCAGTGACTAAGCATTACCTGGTACTCATACTGTGCTGTGTGATCTCCATGCTCCCATCCAGTGACTAAGCATTACCTTGTACTCATACTGTGCTGTGTGATCTCCATGCTCCATCCAGTGACTAAGCATTACCTTGTACTCATACTGTGCTGTGTAATCTCCATGCTCCATCCAGTAACTAAGCATTACCTTGTACTCATACTGTGCTGTGTGATCCCCATGCTCCCATCCAGTGACTAAGCATTACCTTGTACTCATACTGTGCTGTGTGATCTCCATGCTCCCCTCCAGTGACTGACTAAGCATTACCTTGTTATCATACTGTGCTGTGTGATCTCCATGCTCCATCCAGTGACTAAGCATTACCCTGTACTCATACTGTGCTGTGTGATCCCCATGCTCCCATCCAGTGACTAAGCATTACCTTGTACTCATACTGTGCTGTGTGATCTCCATGCTCCATCCAGTAACTAAGCATTACCTTGTACTCATACTGTGCTGTGTGATCCCCATGCTCCCATCCAGTGACTAAGCATTACCTGGTACTCATACTGTGCTGTGTGATCTCCATGCTCCCATCCAGTGACTAAGCATTACCTTGTACTCATACTGTGCTGTGTGATCTCCATGCTCCATCCAGTGACTAAGCATTACCTTGTACTCATACTGTGCTGTGTGATCTCCATGCTCCATCCAGTAACTAAGCATTACCTTGTACTCATACTGTGCTGTGTGATCCCCATGCTCCCATCCAGTGACTAAGCATTACCTTGTACTCATACTGTGCTGTGTGATCTCCATGCTCCCCTCCAGTGACTGACTAAGCATTACCTTGTTATCATACTGTGCTGTGTGATCTCCATGCTCCATCCAGTGACTAAGCATTACCTTGTACTCATACTGTGCTGTGTGATCTCCATGCTCCCATCCAGTGACTAAGCATTACCTGGTACTCATACTGTGCTGTGTGATCTCCATGCTCCCCTCCAGTGACTGACTAAGCATTACCTTGTACTCATACTATGCTGTGTGATCTCCATGCTCCCATCCAGTGACTAAGCATTACCTGGTACTCATACTGTGCTGTGTGATCTCCATGCTCCCCTCCAGTGACTGACTAAGCATTACCTTGTACTCATACTGTGCTGTGTGATCCCCATGCTCCATCCAGTGACTAAGCATTACCTTGTACTCATACTGTGCTGTGTGATCTCCATGCTCCATCCAGTGACTAAGCATTACCTTGTACTCATACTGTGCTGTGTGATCTCCACGCTCCATCCAGTGACTAAGCATTACCCTGTACTCATACTGTGCTGTGTGATCCCCATGCTCCCATCCAGTGACTAAGCATTACCTTGTACTCATACTGTGCTGTGTGATCTCCATGCTCCATCCAGTAACTAAGCATTACCTTGTACTCATACTGTGCTGTGTGATCCCCATGCTCCCATCCAGTGACTAAGCATTACCTTGTACTCATACTGTGCTGTGTGATCTCCATGCTCCCATCCAGTGACTAAGCATTACCTTGTACTCATACTGTGCTGTGTGATCCCCATGCTCCATCCAGTGACTAAGCATTACCTTGTACTCATACTGTGCTGTGTGATCTGGTTTTCTTGTATTCCTGTATTGTCTTATTGCTGTATGTCACCCCTAAATATTGTCTGTAACCTAAACTAATGTCCAGCGCTGCGTAATATGTTGGCGCTTTATAAATACAATAAATAAAATAAAATAAATAGCCCCTGAACAAGCATGCAGCAGATCAGGTGTTTGACATTATTGTCAGATCTGACTGGATTAGCTGCATGCTTGTTTGTGGTGTGATTCAGACACTACTGCAGCCAAATAGACCAGCAGCAGGGCTGCCAGGCAACTGGTATTGATTAACAGGAAATAAATATGGCAGCCTCCATATACTCTGGTGAGAGTGGATGTAGAGACTGGAGAGGGTGGAGGAAGACTGCAGAGAATGGAGGGAAAGTGGAGAGACTGGAGGGAGATTTTGGCAGATAAAGGGACAGGTGGAATGTGAGGCCCATTCAGGTGACAATAAAGGCTCCTTTTGGCACAAACAGGAATATGCAGCAACTGTTTCCCCCCTGGAGATCAGGTTGTGTTATCTATTCAGGCTATAGACTCTCCAGACTTGTTTATTCCACTCTGTGTGACTGGTGTCTGCTGGCCAAACTGAGGTGTCTCTGGCCAGTGTGGCTGTTATTCCAATGAGAGGAAATATTCCACCCAGAGGAGGGAAAGTAGCAAATATCAAATGTGTAAGGACTGAGAATACAATCACTAATCAATGATAGGCAGTGCACACACAGCAGTGCAGCCCTAATGATCTAGCACTTAAAGAGGACCTGTACTCAAAATAACAGAATACAATTGGTGTTTTTGAATGAATTAGTCGGTGATTGCCCATTGTAAAATCTTTTCTTTCCCTTCAGAGACACAGGGATTTTATATAAAGAGATCGGACAAAGCTATACAAAGCAAACAGGGTACAAGATACATGGTCATGTGATTTGGGCTGGATAGGTAGGTCCAGTAATACAAGTACAGGCTGTCATAGGAAAGGAGCACACTATCATGTAGAATACACTAGGGAAGGGAGAGGGTACAAGATACATGATCATGTGATTTGGGCTGGTTAGGTAGGCCCAGTAATACAAGTACGAGGCTGTCATAGGAAAGGAGCACACAATCATGTAGAATACACTAGGGAAGGGAGAGGGTACAAGATACATGATCATGTGATGTGGGCTGGTTAGGTAGGCCCAGTAATACAAGTACGAGGCAGTCATAGGAAAGGAGCACATGATCATGTAGAATACACTAGGGAAGGGAGAGGGTACAAGATACATGATCATGTGATTTGGGCTGGTTAGGTAGATCCAGTAATACAAGTACAAGGCTGTCATAAGAAAAGTAGCACATGATCATGTAGAATACACTAGGGAAGGGAGAGGGTACAAGATACATGGTCATGTGATGTGGGCTGGGTAGGTAGGTCCAGTAATACAAGTACGAGGCTGTCATAGGAAAGGAGCACAGGATCATGTAGAATACACTGGGGAAGGGAGAGGGTACAAGATACATGGTCATGTGATATATAGCTGGTTAGGTAGGTCCAGTAATACAAGTATGAGGCTGTCATAGGAAAGGAGCACACAATCATGTAGAATACACTAGGGAAGGGAGAGGGTACAAGATACATGATCATGTGATTTGGGCTGGTTAGGTAGGTCCAGTAATACAAGTACAAGGCTGTCATAGGAAAGGAGCACACAATCATGTAGAATACACTAGGGAAGGGAGAGGGTACAAGATACATGATCATGTGATTTGGGCTGGTTAGGTAGGTCCTGTAATACAAGTACAAGGCTGTCATAGGAAAGGAGCACAGGATCATGTAGAATACACTAGGGAAGGGAGAGGGTACAAGATACATGATCATGTGATTTAGGCTGGTTAGGTAGGCCCAGTAATACAAGTACAAGGCTGTCATAGGAAAGGAGCACACAATCATGTAGAATACACTAGGGAAGGGAGAGGGTACAAGATACATGATCATGTGATTTGGGCTGGTTAGGTAGGCCCAGTAATACAAGTACGAGGCGGTCATAGGAAAGGAGCACACAATCATGTAGATTACACTAGGGAAGGGAGAGAGTACAAGATACATGATCATGTGATTTGGGCTGGTTAGGTAGGCCCAGTAATACAAGTACGAGGCGGTCATAGGAAAGGAGCACATGATCATGTAGATTACACTAGGGAAGGGAGAGGGTACAAGATACATGATCATGTGATTTGGGCTGGTTAGGTAGGCCCAGTAATACAAGTACGAGGCGGTCATAGGAAAGGAGCACATGATCATGTAGAATACACTAGGGAAGGGAGAGGGTACAAGATACATGATCATGTGATTAGGGCTGGTTAGGTAGGTCCAGTAATACAAGTACGAGGCTGTCATAGGAAAGGAGCACACAATCATGTAGATTACACTAGGGAAGGGAGAGGGTACAAGATACATGATCATGTGATTTGGGCTGGTTAGGTAGGTCCAGTAATACAAGTACAGGCTGTCATAGGAAAGGAGCACAGGATCATGTAGAATACACTAGGGAAGGGAGAGGGTACAAGATACATGATCATGTGATGTGGGCTGGGTAGGTAGGTCCAGTAATACAAGTACAGGCAGTCATAGGAAAGGAGCACACAATCATGTAGAATACACTAGGGAAGGGAGAGGGTACAAGATACATGATCATGTGCTTTGGGCTGGTTAGGTAGGCCCAGTAATACAAGTACGAGGCAGTCATAGGAAAGGAGCACATGATCATGTAGAATACACTAGGGAAGGGAGAGGGTACAAGACACATGATCATGTGATTTGGGCTGGATAGGTAGGTCCAGTAATACAAGTACGAGGCTGTCATAGGAAAGGAGCACACAATCATGTAGAATACACTAGGGAAGGGAGAGGGTACAAGATACATGATCATGTGCTTTGGGCTGGTTAGGTAGGCCCAGTAATACAAGTACGAGGCAGTCATAGGAAAGGAGCACATGATCATGTAGAATACACTAGGGAAGGGAGAGGGTACAAGACACATGATCATGTGATTTGGGCTGGATAGGTAGGCCCAGTAATACAAGTACGAGGCAGTCATAGGAAAGGAGCACATGATCATGTAGAATACACTAGGGAAGGGAGAGGGTACAAGACACATGATCATGTGATTTGGGCTGGATAGGTAGGTCCAGTAATACAAGTACGAGGCTGTCATAGGAAAGGAGCACACAATCATGTAGAATACACTAGGGAAGGGAGAGGGTACAAGATACATGATCATGTGATTTGGGCTGGTTAGGTAGGCCCAGTAATACAAGTACGAGGCAGTCATAGGAAAGGAGCACATGATCATGTAGAATACACTAGGGAAGGGAGAGGGTACAAGATACATGATCATGTGATTAGGGCTGGTTAGGTAGGTCCTGTAATACAAGTACGAGGCGGTCATAGGAAAGGAGCACACAGTCATGTAGATTACACTAGGGAAGGGAGAGGGTACAAGATACATGATCATGTGATTTGGGCTGGTTAGGTAGGTCCAGTAATACAAGTACGAGGCTGTCATAGGAAAGGAGCACACAATCATGTAGATTACACTAGGGAAGGGAGAGGGTACAAGATACATGATCATGTGCTTTGGGCTGGTTAGGTAGGCCCAGTAATACAAGTACGAGGCAGTCATAGGAAAGGAGCACATGATCATGTAGAATACACTAGGGAAGGGAGAGGGTACAAGATACATGATCATGTGATTTGGGCTGGATAGGTAGGCCCAGTAATACAAGTACGAGGCAGTCATAGGAAAGGAGCACACAATCATGTAGAATACACTAGGGAAGGGAGAGGGTACAAGACACATGATCATGTGATTTGGGCTGGATAGGTAGGCCCAGTAATACAAGTACGAGGCAGTCATAGGAAAGGAGCACATGATCATGTAGAATACACTAGGGAAGGGGGAGGGTACAAGATACATGATCATGTGATTTGGGGCTGGATAGGTAGGCCCAGTAATACAAGTACGAGGCAGTCATAGGAAAGGAGCACATGATCATGTAGAATACACTAGGGAAGGGAGAGGGTACAAGATACATGATCATGTGATTAGGGCTGGTTAGGTAGGTCCTGTAATACAAGTACGAGGCGGTCATAGGAAAGGAGCACACAGTCATGTAGATTACACTAGGGAAGGGAGAGGGTACAAGATACATGATCATGTGATTTGGGCTGGTTAGGTAGGTCCAGTAATACAAGTACGAGGCTGTCATAGGAAAGGAGCACACAATCATGTAGATTACACTAGGGAAGGGAGAGGGTACAAGATACATGATCATGTGCTTTGGGCTGGTTAGGTAGGCCCAGTAATACAAGTACGAGGCAGTCATAGGAAAGGAGCACATGATCATGTAGAATACACTAGGGAAGGGAGAGGGTACAAGATACATGATCATGTGATTTGGGCTGGATAGGTAGGCCCAGTAATACAAGTACGAGGCAGTCATAGGAAAGGAGCACACAATCATGTAGAATACACTAGGGAAGGGAGAGGGTACAAGACACATGATCATGTGATTTGGGCTGGATAGGTAGGCCCAGTAATACAAGTACGAGGCAGTCATAGGAAAGGAGCACATGATCATGTAGAATACACTAGGGAAGGGGGAGGGTACAAGATACATGATCATGTGATTTGGGGCTGGATAGGTAGGCCCAGTAATACAAGTACGAGGCAGTCATAGGAAAGGAGCACATGATCATGTAGAATACACTGGGGAAGGGAGAGGGTACAAGACACATGATCATGTGATTTGGGCTGGATAGGTAGGTCCAGTAATACAAGTACGAGGCAGTCATAGGAAAGGAGCACACAATCATGTAGAATACACTAGGGAAGGGAGAGGGTACAAGACACATGATCATGTGATTTGGGCTGGATAGGTAGGCCCAGTAATACAAGTACGAGGCAGTCATAGGAAAGGAGCACATGATCATGTAGAATACACTAGGGAAGGGAGAGGGTACAAGACACATGATCATGTGATTTGGGCTGGATAGGTAGGCCCAGTAATACAAGTACGAGGCAGTCATAGGAAAGGAGCACATGATCATGTAGAATACACTAGGGAAGGGAGAGGGTACAAGACACATGATCATGTGATTTGGGCTGGATAGGTAGGTCCAGTAATACAAGTACGAGGCAGTCATAGGAAAGGAGCACACAATCATGTAGAATACACTAGGGAAGGGAGAGGGTACAAGATACATGATCATGTGATTTGGGCTGGTTAGGTAGGCCCAGTAATACAAGTACGAGGCAGTCATAGGAAAGGAGCACACAGTCATGTAGAATACACTAGGGAAGGGAGAGGGTACAAGATACATGATCATGTGATTTGGGCTGGATAGGTAGGTCCAGTAATACAAGTACGAGGCTGTCATAGGAAAGGAGCACACAATCATGTAGAATACACTAGGGAAGGGAGAGGGTACAAGATACATGATCATGTGATTTGGGCTGGTTAGGTAGGTCCAGTAATACAAGTACGAGGCTGTCATAGGAAAGGAGCACATGATCATGTAGAATACACTAGGGAAGGGAGGACCCTGCCAATGACTTACAATGTAAGGCCTGAGACACACTGCAGAGCGATTTTTGATCTGTCAGCACTGCATTTGCGCTTTAGAAAAGTGCATAAAAATTGCAACTGCAAAGATTTTGCCACAATTTTTATGCAAGTCAATGGGAATGTTTTTAAAAAAATGCAAACGCAATATCGCTCTGCAGCGTCTCAGGCCTTAGGCGTGCAATGCACATTCCCTGGCTGTCCTGCTGATGCTCTGCCTTTTAATATTTTCAGCCATAGACCCTGAACAAGCATGAAACAAATTAGATGTCTCAGACAAAACTGACTAGATTAGCTGCATGTTTGTTTTAGGTGTGTGAGTCAGACACTCGTGCAGCCAAAGAGATCAGCAGGACTGCCAGGCAACTGGCATTGATTATAAAGGAATAAATAAGGCAGCCTCCATTCCCCTCTCACTTCAGGAGTTACAAGCAATTTTCTCACTGCAAATTTGGCACCTTAGGCCTACATGGACCTTGGAAAAGCCAGTTGGATTGTGAGCTCTGTGGCCCAGCACCTCATGTCTTGTGTAGGAGATCAGACAGATGTTAGGTATGCGCTGACATAACATTATTTAGGCATTTGCACCTTGCTGAAGGCTGGCTGTGTGAATAAATGCCTTGGAGGGGTATTGGAAGGTGAGACCCCCTGAGGGGACACAGAATAGGGACAAAAGCTCACATCCTCACCTCAGGGCAGAGCACCATATGGCTGATATTTCCATAACACTCTCCTGGGTGTGTGGGGATCACTCTCATCTATTTCCTCCTCACACAGCTCAGCCCTCATCACTGAAGTGACCAGAGGCATTCTGGGAGTCCGGCTGGGGAGGAGGGCAGACCCAGGACTCCTTCCTAAAACATGACTGACCTCTGGAATCCACTAATCGCAGCAGTGCTGTGTGCAGCAATTCCTAGTATAACAGCGATCGCAATTACCCGACACTCACAACTGGTGTACAGCAAACTGTACAGCGCTTCCAATTAGCGAATCACATTTTTTTTCAAAATAAAAAAACTCTATTATACTTACCAGGTGTTCAACTTCTGTCCATAGCCCTGCCCCATAAAGCCTCATCTACACGAGGCGATGGGACTTATCGAGCCGCTGATGCGACTCGATTGATAAGATCCGTCAGGTGGGATTTGGCCACCGCCGATTCCCTGCTCGTTCCCCACGAGGGGACAATGGCAGGGAATCGAGCAGAAGATAAGCGGCGCCGAGCGGGGGATCGAATCCGACGCATGCACGGGCGAGCGGGGATGCGGAAGAGGCGATCCGGCGGCTAATCGAGCCACCGGATCGCCTCGTGTAGACGAGGCTTTAAGGTAGAGGTCATAGGTGCTATAAAGTTTTAATGAAAGTGCATTCGCTTGACACCCCCCCCCCACCTCAAGCGTTGCAAAAATCACTTTGAATAGTGATTTTACAGCACTTTATATACTTTAGCATTGACCGCTAACGTGCTCAAAATGCTACATATCCTTACTTCTTATCACAATCGCACTAGTGGGTTCCCCACCACCCACTTTCATTGGCAAAGCATTTTTGGAAATTGTCGGCGATCCCAAAACGCTACCAAAATCGCCCCAGTGGGTCCCAGCCTTCAGGCCTTGTGCACATTTTAGGCGTTTTTTGTAAAATTTTAAGCGCCAGCGATTTTCACAATTGCCCTGAAAGCGCTTGTGCAATGATTCTCTAGGAGAGAGTTCCTATCGGAGCGTTTTGTTTGCGATCCTCTTTGAAAAGCGATGCTTGGGCCATTTTTGAGGCTGTTTGCCTCAATGGAAGGTATAGGAAAACCGCAAAACGCTCACAAAATCGCTGTGGCAAGTGACTGCGTGAACGTTTAAAAAAATACATAGTATTTATTTTTTTCAGATATTTTTCTGGATCAAAAGATGGAAGCACTCTGCAAAAGCGCTTACAAAAACGCCCACAAAAACAAGCGAACGCACAGAAAATCACCGGAAAATGCTTAAAACAAGGCCTTAGGCCTAGTGCACACCAGAGCGTTTCCGCTGCTGTTTGCGATCTGCTTGCGGGTGCGGATCCGCTTGGGTAATGTATTTCAAAGGGCTGGTGCACACCAGAGCGGGAGGTGTTTTGCAGAAACGCATACTCCCGGGCTGCTGCAGATTTTGGATTGCGAAGGCGTTTCTGCCTCAATGTTAAGTATAGGAAAAACGCAAAACGCTCTGAAAAACGGCACTTCAGAGCGGTTTTCCAGGCGTTTTTGTTACAGTAGCTGTTCAGTAACAGCTTTACTGTAACAATATATGAAATCTACTACACCAAAACCGCTACACAAAACCGCAAAACGCTAGCTGAAACGCTGCAGAAAAAGAAGAAAAAGCGTTTCAAAATCTGCTAGCATTTTGCGGATCTGCTAGCGGTTATTTGGTGTGCACCGGGCCTCAGAGAGTACAGTCACCAGCTGACTGTGCTGGATATACTCGCTGCTGACTGCACTGACTTGATCAGCTTTCTAGAAATATCTAGAAATAGCTATTTTTCAAAATAGACTTCCTATAATGGCCCCAAACGAGTTACCGAATTCGGCAACCAAATGTCGGAAAATTACCAAATGAAGTATGAGCATGTCCACATTCACAATGTTTTCCACCTGAAATGACTGTTTGCAGAAAAAGTGCGGTATTAGAGTGATAAAAGCGCAGTAACGGGTCTGTAAAAATGGGTTATTTTAAAGGTAAAATTCCTAATGAAAAAAAGAGCACATTGTTTCATCCTTATCCCTTTCCTGATCGCCTAACGCTGATAGGCGTCGCTAAGGTGGCAGCCCCAGCATCGTATAACGCAGAAAGGTGTCAAGAGCGGTGGGCGGAGATTAGCGGAGTGACATTGAGTGACGGAGCAGCAGAGCTCCGTCAACAGTCTGCCAGATCGCCGCTAACAGACTGAAAAAAAAAACGGCCGCATCTTTTCTTTGTACAGCGCTGCGATCTAATGCACAAATGGATAAGTAACAGCATAATAACCTCTACAGGAAAACATACAAATCCTGCAACAAATCTGCACTTTGTCTACTTCCTGCTTTCATGGAAGCAGGTATAGGGGTTAACATCCTGACTTTACTAATTAGCTGCTCTGCCGAGGCTGCTGAGAATACTGAGCTGACACAGATGAGGGATCAGATTACAGTGGTGATTAGTGGCAGATGAGGGGGAATTAGAGGCTAAACTCTCTAAATACATACAGGGTGCATTTTTCTAGGTTTTCCTTCTGTCCTCCTCAAGAGTTCCGGTCCACTTTAATGCAATTTGTTCTGGTCCAGTCAAAGGCTACGTGCCTCGAGGTGCGGTGTGGCATAACGGGCGCTCTGTAACCGGCTTACCACATGGCTGTGCGGCGGGTGCAATGCGTTATGACGGCATGCAGTGTGTTACCACAACACGCATAGTGACAGTGAAGAATACTTTTCCTTGACTGTATGCTGATGCAAAGCACTAATTTAACGTGCAGTGCTGCTTGCCTGATCCATTGTCACAGGGAACGGCCGCTGTGAGTGCTGCCAAATGCTTTTCCTCAGGATATTGTGTGGCTGAGTTCCAAGCAGAGCAGAATTTGCATGACATTTGCATGTAAGCTGTAATTATTTGCATCTTGTTGGTTATAGAGATCACCTGTGTGCGTTCAGAGCTGGAATTTGGCCACATTCCTCCTTTCATGTCAGCCTCCAGCTACACAGTGCAGTGTGTCTGGTTCCATCAGTTTTGGAATCCTCACCATTTTGCTTCCTGACTCCTAACCCTAGCTGCCTTCTTGAAAGGAGAGCTAACTATAATGCTGGATAGACACGTTGAGATTTCCCGTTCGATTCTCGGGATCGAACCGATTATTTCCAACATGCTCGATTCGGATTTCGATTGTTTCTGCCATCAATTTGGCATACTTAAAATGCAAATCGACGGCAGAAACGATCAAAATCCGAATCGAGAATGTTGGAAATAATCGTTTCGATCCGTTCGATCCCGGGAATCGAACGGGAAATCTCAACGTGTGTATCCAGCATAAGGCCTCCTTTCCACAGACTATTGAGCTGTGTGCTCAGCAAGCAGTTACCAGGCAGCAGTGAGCAGTTGCCAGGCAGCAGTTAGCACTTACCAGGCAGCAGTGAGCAGATACTAGGTAGCAGTGAGCAGTTGCCAGGCAGCAGTGAGCACTTACCAGGCAGCAGTGAGCAGATACCAGGTAGCAGTGAGCAGATACCAGGCAGCAGTGAGCAGTTGCCAGGCAGCAGTTAGCACTTACCAGGCAGCAGTGAGCAGATACCAGGTAGCAGTGAGCAGATACCAGGTAGCAGTGAGCAGATACCAGGCAGCAGTGAGCAGTTGCCAGGCAGCAGTGAGCAGTTGCCAGGCAGCAGTTAGCACTTACCAGGCAGCAGTGAGCAGATACCAGGTAGCAGTGAGCAGTTGCCAGGCAGCAGTTAGCACTTACCAGGCAGCAGTGAGCAGATACCAGGTAGCAGTGAGCAGTTGCCAGGCAGCAACAAGCAGTTACCAGGCAGCAGTGAGCAGTTACCAGGCAGCAGTGAGCAGTTGCCAGGCAGCAGTGAGCAGTTGCCAGGCAGCAGTTAGCACTTACCAGGCAGCAGTGAGCAGATACCAGGTAGCAATGAGCAGTTGCCAGGCAGCAGTTAGCACTTACCAGGCAGCAGTGAGCAGATACCAGGTAGCAGTGAGCAGTTGCCAGGCAGCAACAAGCAGTTACCAGGCAGCAGTGAGCAGTTACCAGGCAGCAACAAGCAGTTGCCAGGCAGCAGTGAGCAGTTGCCAGGCAGCAGTTAGCACTTACCAGGCAGCAGTGAGCAGATACCAGGTAGCAATGAGCAGTTGCCAGGCAGCAGTTAGCACTTACCAGGCAGCAGTGAGCAGATACCAGGTAGCAGTGAGCAGTTGCCAGGCAGCAACAAGCAGTTACCAGGCAGCAGTGAGCAGTTGCCAGGCAGCAACAAGCAGTTGCCAGGCAGCAGTGAGCAGTTGCCAGGCAGCAGTTAGCACTTACCAGGCAGCAGTGAGCAGATACCAGGTAGCAGTGAGCAGTTGCCAGGCAGCAGTTAGCACTTACCAGGCAGCAGTGAGCAGATACCAGGTAGCAGTGAGCAGTTGCCAGGCAGCAACAAGCAGTTACCAGGTAGCAGTGAGCAGTTGCCAGGCAGCAGTGAGCAGTTGCCAGGCAGCAACAAGCAGTTACCAGGCAGCAGTTAGCACTTACCAGGCAGCAGTGAGCAGTTGTGAGAGTTTGAGAGGCATTTCACTTCTTATCAACAGTCCGTGGAAAATTGGCCTTAATCAGTTGCTTTCAGTTATAACTGAAAAAAAAACCTGATTTTCAAAGTATTGCCCACGTTTTCCTATGGCACAGTTCACACTATACACACTAATGCACTGCTGTGGAAAAAAACACGTACCAATGCTTACTAATGCATACCAACACACACTAACGCATAGCAACGCATTCAAGCTGGGTGCACAGTTGGCAGTGCGGAAAAGGTTGTGTTTTCCTGCATATGTGTTTGTGCGTTATTAGTGCGTTTTATTTTTGCATTTTTCCCACACATGCGTTTTTCTTGCTTTTTAAATGCATTTAAATATGCGTTTTGTATGCGTTTTTGATATGCGTACCTCTGCGTCACCAATGACTTTCATTATGTGCGTTTTTGAAAAATATGCAACAAAACCAGCTTTTTAAAAACGCACATTGCAGAACACAAGTGCATGTGTTTTTACATGCGGCCCATTGACTTGCATTATGTGCGTTTTCGCTGTGTTTTCTGCAATGCTACCGTTTCTGCTTAGTGTGGTCCCTGACTAAGGCCTCTTTTCCACGGGTAGTTGAACTGTGTGCTCTGCAAGCAGTTGCCAGGCAGCAGCGAGCCGTTGCCAGGCAGCAGCGAGCCGTTGCCAGTCAGCAGCGAGTCGTTGCCAG
Organism: Hyperolius riggenbachi; assembly: GCF_040937935.1. Classification (NCBI taxonomy): domain Eukaryota; kingdom Metazoa; phylum Chordata; class Amphibia; order Anura; family Hyperoliidae; genus Hyperolius; species Hyperolius riggenbachi. Next base: position 21,908,589 of record NC_090646.1, on the reverse strand, counting down.
GCAGCAGCGAGCAGTTACCAGGCAGCAGCGAGCAGTTACCAGGCAGCAGCGAGCAGTTACCAGGCAGCAGCGAGCAATTACCAGGCAGCAGCAAGCAGTTACCAGGCAGCAGCAAGCAGTTACCAGGCAGCAGTGAGCAGTTACCAGGCAGCAGCGAGCAATTACCAGGCAGCAGCAAGCAGTTACCAGGCAGCAGCAAGCAGTTACCAGGCAGCAGCAAGCAGTTACCAGGCAGCAGTGAGCAGTTACCAGGCAGCAGTGAGCAGTTACCAGGCAGCAGCGAGCAGTTACCAGGCAGCAGCGAGCAATTACCAGGCAGCAGCAAGCAGTTACCAGGCAGCAGCGAGCAGTTACCAGGTAGCAGTGAGCAGTTGCCAGGCAGCAGTGAGCAGTTACCAGGCAGCAGTGAGCAGTTACCAGGCAGCAGTGAGCAGTTGCCAGGCAGAAGCGAGCAGTTGCCAGGCAGAATCGAGCCGTTGCCAGGCAGCAGTGAGCAGTTACCAGGTAGCAGGCAGCAGTTACCAGGCAGCAGTGAGCAGTTGCCAGGCAGCAGTGAGCAGTTGCCAGGCAGCAGTGAGCAGTTATCAGGCAGCAGCAAGCAGTTACCAGGCAGCAGCAAGCAGTTACCAGGCAGCAGCAAGCAGTTACCAGGCAGCAGTGAGCAGTTGTGAGAGTTTGAGAGACTTTTCACTGCCTATCAACTGTCCCTGGAAAAGAGGCCCTGAGTCCTGCCAGGTGTGACAGCTGTCAGATGGGCAGAGTGTGATGAATGGCCTGGCTGTGCAGTCATGTCTCTCCTCCTGTATCTGCATGGAGAGATCCAGTTTCAGGAGAGGGAAGCAGTCCTGGAATGAGCCATTGTTGTCTGTACCTGAGTCTGCCCACAGCACTAATGACATGCAAATCCCTCCTAATAGCTTGTCCTCAGGGAGGATTCATTGTCAAGGTGTGAAGTGCCACTTGTGAAGAATGGAGGCCTTTCTTATGCGTACGTACAAAAAGGGCGCCTGGACAAAAAGGGCGCGGGGTGTAAACTCTAAATAATAATTAATCATTAATAGGGTTTATAAATATAGTGTGCTATATTTCGTTTACAAATAATGTTTAACAAAATTATAAATCATTAAATAATGTTTATGAAATCGGAAATTGTGAAAACGTTAATCTTCCCTGTTTCAAAAGTTAAACTTATAATTACGTTTATAAAAAAACCAATAATATATGTTTAATTGTTATAATTGTATATTATTGTGAATAACCGTCATTTATGGTTTGTTGTTATAATAAAATTTGAAAATATTGTTTATAAAGATGATATAAATATAACTACGTTCGTAATAAATGTTGTAATACATTAGTAATTATTACTAAAATTTTACTAAAACTATACCTAAGCCTACTCTTACACAGAACCCTACCTGTACCTATCCCTAACCCCTAGACTCCCCTGTTGGTGCCTAAACCTAAGACCCCCCTGTTGGTGCCTAAACCTAAGACCCCCCTGTTGGTGCCTAAACCTAAGACCCCCCTGTTGGTGCCTAAACCTAAGACCCCCCTGTTGGTGCCTAAACCTAAGACCCCCCTGTTGGTGCCTAAACCTAAGACCCCCCTGTTGGTGCCTAAACCTAAGACCCCCCTGTTGGTGCCTAAGTAACCCTCCCTGTACCTACCCCTAACCCCTAGACCCCCCTCTTGGTGCCTAAACCTAGGACCCCCCTGTTGGTGCCTAAACCTAAGACCCCCCTGTTAATGCCTAAACCTAAAACCCCCCTGTTGGTGCCTAAACCTAAGACCCCCCTGTTAGTGCCTAAACCTAAGACCCCCCCCCTGTTGTTGCCTAAGTACCCCTCCCTGTACCTACCCCTAACCCCTAGACCCCCCTATTGGTGCCTAAACCTAAGACCCCCCTGTTGGTGCCTAAACCTAAGACCCCCCTTTATTATGTGGATAATAATGTTTTACTAATTGTGGATTCAAAAAAAAATTTGCAATTTACGTTACGTACTGATCGCTTTATTTTGTGAATAATAATGTTTTACAAACAGTAAGAGATAAAACTTTAAATAATGTTTGAATTATTTAAATAAGATAAATATGTTTATTATTTTCATAAACGTTATTCGGCACGGGTGCATTTTATAAACGTAAATCACCACAAGTTCAGTTATAAATCATTAAACATCGCCGGGCGCCGTTTGTAAACTTTATTTAGCTCCTGGCGCCGTTTATAAACTTTATTTAGCTCCGGCGCCCTTTTTTCCTACTCGGCGCCCATTAAACGCTATTTATTATGGGAGTGAATGGCGGCGCCCTTTTTGTCCACTAGCGGCATGCGCCCTTTTTTCCCAGCTCCCTTTCTTATGTGACAGCTGGGACACAGGCAGCTAGCACCAGAGACCAGCCTAGCTAACCTACTTACTGCCCAACCTAACCTGCTTATCAATGATCAGGGGAAGACAATGGGAAGTAATGCCATAGCTGTGCTGATGACCTCCACTATTGTTATTTATGGAGATATTTCCAACCTAAAGTGAACCGGCCATGAAAATAAACTGATGTAATTGTATTTATCCACCCACCCCTTAAAATGACTTTAAGATTTTATCTAATGGTTTTATTTTATGTATAATTTACAAAGCAAAGTAGTTTTATAGTCTCTGCTCAACTGCAATGTCTCAAGAGTCCCACAGTGAAAATACATGAACTATTCACTTTGTATCTATCCCTTGCAGTCTGAAGTTATCTGTTTAGAAAAGTGTTTTATAGCTGTAATTTGTTATCAGTGAGGGACGCTATAGGGAACTGCCTGGGTCCCCACAGAAGAAAAATTGTCAGATGCATAGCTGAATATTAACTCCTTCAGGCAGGGAAAAAAGAAAAGGAGCACAGCCTAGGTGTCTGTATGCTTGCCTCTGTATATACACATGTCTATCTCATCACGTCACATATCAACTTGGGTACACTTGAGGGATGGAACCCATTAGAGCGACCTTGTGAGCATTTAGGGAGCGATTCAAACCACTAGAGATTTCCCTAAACGCTCATCTAATGATATTGGATGGGGCAAATTCCACTGGAGGGATTGCAATGACCAAAATCACAAAACGCATCATTTTGAGCATTAGCATTTCTGCATTGTATAGTATATAAACGCTGGCATAATCACTCGTCAAAACCTACACAGAACGATTTTGCTTGCATTTTTAAATTACTGCACACTGTAAAAAAAAAAAAAAATTAAAAGAAAGGACTAGTCAGAATCAAAAACGCTAATCGCTACACAATCGCTGGCAAAACACTAAACAGTTCTCACCAGGAAGTGCTCCCCTGACCTTGAACTCATACTACTCAACTGCAGGCCATCATACTCTCCACGCGAGTTCTCCTCCTACGTCCTTGTCGGAGTGTACATTCCTCCTGACGCTGATGCCAAATCTGCCCTGCTGGAGCTAAGTGCGACCATCTCGCGGTGGGAGACATCCCAGCCAGACTCACTATTCGTGATCATGGGGGACTTCAACAAGGCCAATCTTCGCCGGGAAATGCCACACTACCACCAGCACGTGGCTTGCCCCACCAGGGGTACGAACACCCTCGATCAATGCTACACAGCACTGAAGGGTGCCTACAAGGCTGTCCCAGAGGCGGCTCTGGGCTCCTCCGATCACTGCCTAGTCCATCTTATCCCCACCTACAGGAGACGCCTAGAATCGGCAAAACCGACCCTCAAGACCGTCAAAGTATGGACGGATGAGGCCAAGCTTAAACTCCAGGCATGTTTCGACTGCACTGACTGGGAGACCCTGGAAGCGCCAAACCTGGATGTGTGGGCTGACAACGTTGCCTCATACATTGGCTTCTGTGAGGACTCCTGCATACCAAGTAAATCCTTCAAGGTCTACCCGAACAACAAGCCGTGGTTCACCAACAAGCTACGGCAACTCCGGAGGCAGAAGGAAGTCGCACACATGTCCGGCAACCTGGTTGACTACAGGAGGGCGAGGAACGACCTTAATCGGGAACTGAGGGCCGCCAAAGGGGAATATGCTGAGAGGATGAAGCAAAACTTGCGCTCAAACGACTCACGGGCTGTATGGAGGGGGCTCAGGACTGCCACCAACTACAAACCCCCCCCCTCAACACGCACCACCCAGCCCAGAACTAGCCGAAGAACTCGGAAAGTTCTACTGCAGGTTTGAGAGACAGGAAGAATTGGGGGAGCACCTGGAACCTCTCACTCCCCCTCCACGCACCGAGGAGTACATCACGAGCCCACTCCCCTCCCCAGCGGTGGGAGAGGCTGATGTCCTGCAACTCCTGTCAACACTAAACATCAGGAAAGCCCCTGGCCCTGACGGTGTGACTCCAGCCTGCCTGAAAACTTGCGCCAGGCAGCTTGCTCCCATCCTCTCCTCCGTTTTCACCAAGTCACTAAGGGAAGGAAAGGTCCCCGCCTGCTTCAAGAGGTCGACCATCATCCCGGTCCCTAAGAAACAGGGAGTTTCCGAGCTTAACAACTTCAGACCAGTGGCCCTCACGTCCGTCATAATGAAAACCTTGGAGCGAGCAGTTCTATCCAACCTCAAACTCTCCACCTTGCCCCTTCTGGATCCCTATCAGTTCGCGTATAGGGCAAACAGGTCCACTGACGACGCAGTAAACATCTGCCTTGAATCTATCTATGACCACCTGGATAGACCAGACACGTACGCAAGAATCCTACTCCTGGACTTCAGCTCAGCGTTCAACACCATCTGCCCACGCATTCTGCAGGAAGAACTAGCTGCACTGGGAGTGCACCCAAGCCTACGACTCTGGATCAAAGACTTTCTCACCAACAGGACCCAAGTCGTCAGGCTGGGGGACATCAAATCACGAAGTATGACCACAAACACAGGTGCACCCCAAGGATGTGTCCTGTCTCCACTGCTGTTCTCCCTTTACACAAACAAATGTAGATCCAGGGCAGACTCAGTTAAGGTCATCAAGTTCGCCGATGATACTACTATCATTGGACTTGTCACCAAGAACAATATCCAGGAATACTGTCAGCAGGTGGAGAGAATCTCCCTCTGGTGCAAGGAGAACAGGCTGGTGCTAAACACTGCAAAAACCGTCGAGCTAATTGTCGACTTCAGAAGGTCCGCTTCCACCCCACCCCCAATTCACATCGATGGTACGGAGGTGGCAAGAGTACCCTGCGCTCGCCTCCTGGGAACCACAATCTCCAGTGACCTCACCTGGAGGCCCAACATCACCGCGATACAGAGAAAAGCCCAGCAGAGACTGTACTTCCTCCGCCAGCTGAGGAAGTTTGGCATGACCCAAGAGATTCTGACCAACTTCTACTCCGCTACCATTGAGTCGATCCTCTGCTCATCCATTCTGGTCTGGTACGCTGGCGCAACCGCCAGCGACAGGCACTCACTTCAGAGGGTCATCAGGGCGGCGGAGAGGGTCATTGGGAGACCTCTCCCCTCACTTGCCCTCCTACACAACAAAAGACTGAGATCGAGGGCCCTGAAGATCGCTAACGACCCCTCTCACCCGGGCCACTGCTACTTTAGTCCGATGCCACTGGGACGAAGGCTTCGGGCCATCTCCACAAAGACGGCTAGGCATCGTAATTCCTTCTTTCCCTCAGCCGTCAGCCTCCTGAACTCCCTCAACATACTCCCCACCAGGGCACCCCCATGCAATATAGAACTGTCACGGACAGAGCCAACTGCTGCCCTAGTATGCAAACTGTTAACGCGAATGTAATGTACAATGTAAATACAAATGGAAAGCAAATGTAAACGTCTGCTACTGACATGTGTAATTGTAACTGTAACCGTCTGCTACTGACATGTGTAAGTGTAAATTTTTTTCTGTTCCTCCCTTCTGAGCCAAATGTACTGTGCCAAACCCAATTCCGGGCATGACCCAGTCATGCTTGGCGAAATAAACGATTCCTGATTCCTGATTCCTGATCGCTGGCAAAACACTAAAGGTTCGTATACACGTCCGATAAAGATCGTTCGTTACGAACGATTCGTGACGTTTACACGATATTCAAATTAGCCCGAAAAGATCGTTCGTAATAAACGATTGTGTACACACGTGAACGATATAAGTATAAAGTACTGAACGACGAACGATAAAAAAATGCGTGCGCAAACGGAAGTGATGTTATGACAGGCAATAAGAACATGCGTACTACTCCACAGATAATCATTATCAGACCATCTTTGTACACACTGCAACGATTGAACGATTATCTTTCAAAAAAATCCGCCGGGTTGGATCGGTCAGATTGAACGATAACGGTTGTTATCGTCCAAAAAAACGATCATTAGAAAATTTGGAACGCACGATTATCGGTCCGATTGTCGTTATCGTTCATTTCAAACGATCGTTATCGTACGTGTGTACTCAGCTTTACACTTTTTAAAATCGCTATCCAAATCACCAGAAAACGCTCATTAAATCGCTTACAAAACGCTGATACAAAACGCTAGCGATTGCGATTAGTGTTAGCGATTTGTAGAGGGTTCCAGGTCTTAATGTGGGCATACATCAGACGACTTGGCGGCCTATCAACCATCTGACTCGATATTTATTATTGAATCAGATGACAATCAGTTCTGCCAAGAGCGTGCCCCAATTTCAGGTCGAAATGGGTTGCATGTATCAATCGGACATGCTGCAAGATTTCAGGCCAATGTGGTCGATTGGTGCGCGGCAGTAACGGCATACGCCGCTAGTGTATAAATGTGCCCCTGTGTGTTCATTTATACATTACCTGTTCTGTGTCGCCCATCTGTCTTCGGAATGGGCACCTCCTTTAAAGATAACCTAAAGTCAAAAAAAAAAATGAGATGAACTCACCTGGGGCTTCCCTCAGCCCCCTGCAGCCGATCGGTGCCCTCGCAGCTCCGCTCCGATGGTCCAGGACCCGCCGGCGACGACTTCCGGTTTCGCCGTCACCGGCCGACAGGCATGGGAACGCGAGTGATTGTTCGCGTTCCCAGCCTGTATATCGCCCCCTATGCTGCTATTGCGGTCAGGAGGTCTTTAAATACATGGTTGTTCTTTAAATACATTAGCAATTGCTGGATCGCTGCTTAGAACATGCCAGTGTTTCTTAACAATCTTTTGGGCCTGTAAAGAAAGAGGCGAATATGTTAATACCATTGGAATCCTGTTACGATTATCACGAAACTGGTGAGATAACAAATCGGAGCGATTTTTTGCAGCTGCTTTGGACAAGGCCTGGTTAAGATGATTAACATCATAACCTCGAGCAACAAAGTTGTTAAGCATTTTTTGTGCCTCGTTATAGAATGCCGCATCTGTAGATGAAATCCACCTCAGGCGGAGAAATTGGCCATAGGGAATCCCCTGTTTCAGACGTCGCGGATGATAACTACCTGAGGAGAGGTAAGTGTTTCGATCGGTTGGTTTGCGATAGGGAGTGGTCTGAATCCTACCATTCTGAAGTTGGACAAGGACATCAAGAAAGTGTACCTCAGTCTGACTATAGTCAAGGCTGAAACCAATCGTCGGGAGACAATTGTCCAGGTCATTTTTAAAAGAGAGCAAGGAGGACTCAGTCCCTGACCAGATGAAAAAAATGTCATCAATGTACCTCAGCCAGCACAAAGACTGGCCGAGGTACAATGGATGACAATAAACAAACGACTCCTCAAAATGTTCCATGAACAGGTTAGCGTATTCGGGAGCTACATTGCTCCCCATTGCCGTACCTTGTAGCTGTTGAAAAAACTGTCCCTCAAAGGAAAAATAATTCCTCTGAAGGACAATCTGAAGCAGTGATAGAAGAAAATCAGAAAGACTCTGATGAAGGCACATTTTCTCAAAATTGGACCGAATAACCTCAATACCAGCTGCATGGGGGATTGAAGTATACAGACTAGTGACATCCATGGTGCAAAGAAAAACCAGGGAAGAAAAGAAACCAAAGTTAGTGATTTTAGAGAGAAAGTCTGTGGTGTCAAGAAGAAAGGAACGCATGAGAGAAACCCTAGGACGTAAGACTTGATCGAGAAGAATTGCCAGTGGTTGGAAAACAGAATTAGTACCTGCCACTATAGGTCTCCCAGGTGGATTCACCAGTGATTTATGGATTTCGCCGGTGACGGCGAAACCGGAAGTCGTTGCCGGCGGGTCCAGAAGCATCGGAGCAGAGCTGCGAGGGCACCGATCGGCTGCAGGGGGCTGAGGGAAGCCCCAGGTGAGTTCATCTCATTTTTTTTTGGTTGCCTTTAGGTTCACTTTAAGGAGAGGTAAATTGTGGGTTAATAAGTATGGTGAGATAATTGAACACAAAAGCGATTCATAGGGTGATTATGATCGTGTTTTCTCCGCTTTGAAGCCCTGTACAGTAAACTGTACAGCGCTTCCAATCAACATTTCATTTCTTTTTTAAAGGATACCGGAAGTGACATGTGACATGATGAGATAGACATGTGTATGTACAGTGCCAAGCACACAAATAACTATGCTCTGCTCCTTTTTTTCTTTCTCTGCCTGAAAGAGTTAAATATCAAGTATGTAAGTGGCTCAGTCCTGACTCAGACAGGATGTGACAACAGTGTGACCCTCACTGATAAGAAATTCCAACTATAAAACACTTTCCTAGTAGAGAATGACTTCTGAGAGCAAGAAATAGATAAAAAGGGGAATTTCTCATCAGTGTGGGTCACACTGTAGTCACTTCCTGTCTGAGTCAGGACTGAGTCAGCTACTTACATACCTGATATTTAACTCTTTCAGGCAGAGAAAGAAAAAAGGAACACAGCCTAGTTATTAGTGTGCTAGCCACTGTACATACACGTCTATCTCATCATGTCTCGTGTCAGTTCGGGTATCCTTTAAATAAACTTTATTATACTTACCATGTGTACTGATTCCAGGTTCGGTCTGTTGCCCCGCCCTCTAATGGCAGAGGTCATAGGTGCTTCTCTAGGACCAATCAGAGAAGTGCCTGTGACCTCTTCTGCAAGGGGGCTGCAGACGGAAGACGACATCGGGACACCTGGTTAGTATAATTAACGTTATTTAAAACGATCCCCCCCACCCCTCCTCCTACATAGCATTGAGCACGAATGCGCCCAAAATGCTATATGTCCTGCGATAGCGATTAACCCTAACCCACCAATTAAATACATTGACAATGCATTTTATGGAATCGCCGACAATTGTCAGCGATCCTAAAACACTGACAGAATCGCCTTAGTGGGTCCCAGCTCTCAATCAGCATCAATAAGTCGGTAAGCTGAAAGCATGCAGTGTTGTTTCATGAATTGCACTCCTGTGGCTGCACTGCTTATAACTTCAAAGACCCGCATAGTAACTAGACTTGAGAGGAAGCCATGTACATCAGGCCCAGCCTCATAGACTCCAGCAGAGAGAGGCAAACAATGGTCTCTGCATCAGAATATTCCCTGACTGTGCGAATACCAAAGGGAGCCGTCCGCCTCCATCAGCTCCATATAAAAGGCTCCATCAAGGTCGCCAATGAGGAAATGCTGAATATTTATGAGAAGTGTGAATATTTATGGCCAGGCCACAACATGTGACTCCGCAGGGTGGAGGGGAGGGTCGGAGCTAGGCATCAGGAAGACGTGTGTGTGTTGGGGGGGGGGTGTTAAATGATGGAGGGGTTTACATTAGGGGTGAGGCTAAGCTTACTTGTCAGGAAAGACAATTAGCATTAGAGGGGGATCAGTTATCAGTTATTCGCGATTATCGGTAAATGCAAAACGCGGTACACACAGCATTATTTGGTGTTTTTTGTATGCATTTCAATCGCAATTGCTCAAAGAAATGTGAAAACATCCAGTGAATTTTTACATTTTAATTATGTAAAAATCGCAAACACAAATTACTAGCGTTACTCTTTAGCATTTTGCATGTGTAAGTGAGAACGGGCCCTTAGGGTACCCATACATTACTCCATATTGTGGTCTGATCGACCTTCCAATTCGATAATTTTTTAACGAATCAGAAGAGAATTGGTGCTGCAATATTGTCGCCCGATCGATCTTTTGATCGATTTTTGGGTGAAATCGGCCAAATGGATTGATCCGGAATGAGAGAAAGATCTTGGTCGCTAGGGCTTGGCCGCTCAGTATTGCAACGATCGACTGGCTACCAACCGGTGTTCCTCTGAAGTTTAACGTGTGTGTATGTGTGTGTGTCCACCTCTCTGCTGACGTGATTTCTGGCCTCCGCCATTGTCTGCCGTCACCATAAGCGTCAGTATCACATGACGCAATGACGCATGTGTGTGACATCACAACATGTGCCGAGCCACGTGGTACAGGGGCTCGCGGTAACGCGGAACACCGGAGGAAGCCAGGATTCCTGCCAGAGCACCGGGGGGAGCTGGGTGTGTGTGGAGGGGCACACTTTACACTTAAGGTGGCCACACACGATACAATGAAATGATCCGATTTTATGCCAATTTGATAAATATGATCGGATCTCCCAAAAAAATCGAAAGCTTTTTTTTCATTCGACTTAAAATATCCGATCGGATTTCCCATTTTTTTTTTCTATTTTTATCGATCCGGAATGCTGGAAATTTTTCTTCAATTTTTCTAAAGATTGTATGGTGTGTGTTAGATTGTCACTTTATTAATATACACACCCAAGCAATTTTCTCAGAGTTTCCAATCATTCTTATCATCATTGGGGAAAGATTGAGCATACGTGTGTGGAACATTGGTCAGATTTTTGAAATGTTACAATCAGTCAGAAAAATTGATTGCAATTCTTGAATTGAACAGATATGTAAAAAATGGTATGCTGTGTGGCCGCCTTTGGGGGGGGGGGGGGGGGGGGGAGCGGCAGGACAGAAATCTATTGCAAATCGCTGTACAGCGTGTGGACCGGCAATAGATCCCTCTCTAACTAGATTCAATTAGAGAGGGATCTGTCTAATAATCAGTCTGCTACAAGATCAAACAATGTATGGGTACCTTTAGGGTTGGCGATTGATGGAGAAGTTGCCACAAACCCAAAACCCATCACAAAATGACATCAGCAGCATTTGCTTCACCAATACTGGACTTATCAGGAGCCAGCACTGCATGGAATTCATAAGTATCACCGTCAGGCCTTGTTCCCATTGTGTTCAGCTCGCGTGTCCGTTCGCGTTCGGCTGTTTTTGAGGCGTCTTAAGTGGAAAGTGGACCTCAGGGTTAAGTGGAAAGAAGGATACACAGTACAAAGATAAATACTCAGACCTGATGTGTTGATAGCAGATATGGGAATCAGATGACTGGTACATAATTTATGCCATCACGCAAAGACATGGGTGTCAGCAGGCAAATAAACAATGTAGGCAGCCGGGGGTCCTCAGATCTTATCAGGGGGGCATAATCAGTCATGGGTTATAATTGCATTATTGATTAGGGTAATCTGAGGGTGATTTGGCATATTGACATGGCCTCAATTCACTAAGCTTATCTCCTGTCTTTAATAACTCTTCTAGAGTTGTTACCATGGTGATAAGGCATGTAGTATTCAGGAAACATTTTACCTCAGGCAAACCTTAAGGCCCATACACACGTCGGATTTTAGCGAACGACCCGTTGTTTGAACGTTCCGTCGTTCGGACGTTTCCGCGTCAAATCCGACGTGTGTACAGACTATCGTTCGGGCGATAAGACTGGTTACCAACGATCCGCCGGGCGGATCGCTGGTAACCAATCTTATCACCTGAACGATAGTCTGTACACGTCGGATTTGACGCGGAAACGTCCGAACGACGGAACGTTCAAACAACGGGTCGTTCGCTAAAATCCGACGTGTGTATGGGCCTTTAAGTTAACTCTTCTGTCTTTAAGTTAACTCTTTAATCCTTAAAATAACTCCAGAGTTAAAGACAGGCTGTTCATTAACTGGGTGTGAAAATAACTACAGAGGAGGTAACTTAACTACAGAGGAGGTAACTTAACTACAGAAGAGGTAACGTAAGGAATGAAGAGATAAGATAACTCTCCTACTAGTGGAGGTAAGTTTTCTCTTGCCTTATTATCTCCAGCATGATCTTAGTGAATTGAGGCCATGTGTTGAATTTAACAATGCCTACATTTGCAGATACAGAATTGCTTCTTATGCCGGGAATACATGTCTCGATTCTGTGCTGATGAGATGGTTAGATAGAGAATTTCTGACATGTCCGATCACCGTTCCATCGTTTTGCCGCTCGATTTCTCATTGTAGTGAATTGAAAAAAAGACAAGAAAAATGAGTGGAAAATAAGAGAATCGCGCGTGCAAAACGATCGGGCGCAGAATCGAGCTCCAGAGTCGAGCAGTGTATTCCCAGCGTTATGAATAGGAATAGAATAGGAATATACACGTTATTACTTCCAATTGCCATAAGGCAACATCTATAATGCGTCTCTTAACTATTCTAAAGCCTTATACACACGGTATAATTTCCACCTGCAATCTGATAAACAATTGCATCATGTGTAGATGTCCAAATGGTTTGCGTTCGATAAGTATCCAAAATCGATCGCAATCTGATCGTACTGTCGGTAATGATCTAATAGATCAGTTTATCTGACGGAAAATTGTACTGTGTAGACCAGCCGTGCCCAACCTACGGCCCGCGGGCCATTTGTGGCCCGCGAAGCCAGTTTCTGTGGCCCGCGCGGTGTCTGCCTGCGGAGGGGGAGAGGATCGGGTGGTATTGCGTTGTATCAGCACTCGGCGGGACGCGCATACACCAGCGTGCGCTCGTATTCAGCCCCGGGTAGCGCTGGGATAGTCAGAAAGCCTCACTCATTGGTTACTGGAGGAACCTTCCTCCAATAGGAATTAGCCTAATTCCTATTGGAGGAAGGCTCCTGCAGTAACCAATGAGCGAGGCTTTCTAACTATCCCAGCGCTACCCGGGGCTGAATACGAGCGCACGCTGGTGTATGCGCGTCCCGCCGAGTGCCATACTACGCAATACCACCCGATCCTCTCCCCCTCCGCAGGACACCGCGGGCAGACACCGGGGCACACGCTGTGCCAGCCTCCTCAGCCCCAAACACAGAGCTGCCAGCCTCCTCAGCCCCAAACACAGAGCTGCCAGCCTCCTCAGCCCCAAACACAGAGCTGCCAGCCTCCTCAGCCCCAAACACAGAGCTGCCAGCCTCCTCAGCCCCAAACACAGAGCTGCCAGCCTCCTCAGCCCCAAACACAGAGTTGCCAGCCTCCTCAGCCCCAAACACAGAGCTGCCAGCCTCCTCAGCCCCAAACACAGAGCTGCCAGCCTCCTCAGCCCCAAACACAGAGCTGCCAGCCTCCTCAGCCCCAAACACAGAGCTGCCAGCCTCCTCAGCCCCAAACACAGAGCTGCCAGCCTCCTCAGCCCCAAACACAGAGCTGCCAGCCTCCTCAGCCCCAAACACAGAGCTGCCAGCCTCCTCAGCCCCAAACACAGAGCTGCCAGCCTCCTCAGCCCCAAACACAGAGCTGCCAGCCTCCTCAGCCCCAAACACAGAGCTGCCAGCCTCCTCAGCCCCAAACACAGAGCTGCCAGCCTCCTCAGCCCCAAACACAGAGCTGCCAGCCTCCTCAGCCCCAAACACAGAGCTGCCAGCCTCCTCAGCCCCAAACACAGAGCTGCCAGTCTCCTCAGCCCCAAACACAGAGCTGACAGCCTCCTCAGCCCCAAACACAGAGCTGCCAGCCTCCTCAGCCCCAAACACAGAGCTGCCAGCCTCCTCAGCCCCACACAGAGCTGCCAGCCTCCTCAGCCCCAAACACAGAGCTGCCAGCCTCCTCAGCCCCAAACACAGAGCTGCCAGCCTCCTCAGCCCCACACAGAGCTGCCAGCCTCCTCAGCCCCAAACACAGAGCTGCCAGCCTCCTCAGCCCCAAACACAGAGCTGCCAGCCTCCTCAGCCCCAAACACAGAGTTGCCAGCCTCCTCAGCCCCAAACACAGAGCTGCCAGCCTCCTCAGCCCCAAACACAGAGCTGCCAGCCTCCTCAGCCCCAAACACAGAGCTGCCAGCCTCCTCAGCCCCAAACACAGAGCTGCCAGCCTCCTCAGCCCCAAACACAGAGCTGCCAGCCTCCTCAGCCCCAAACACAGAGCTGCCAGCCTCCTCAGCCCCAAACACAGAGCTGCCAGCCTCCTCAGCCCAAACACAGAGCTGCCAGCCCTCCTCAGCCCCAAACACAGAGCTGCCAGCCTCCTCAGCCCCAAACACAGAGCTGCCAGCCTCCTCAGCCCCAAACACAGAGCTGCCAGCCTCCTCAGCCCCAAACACAGAGCTGCCAGCCTCCTCAGCCCCAAACACAGAGCTGCCAGCCTCCTCAGCCCCAAACACAGAGCTGCCAGTCTCCTCAGCCCCCAAACACAGAGCTGACAGCCTCCTCAGCCCCAAACACAGAGCTGCCAGCCTCCTCAGCCCCAAACACAGAGCTGCCAGCCTCCTCAGCCCCACACAGAGCTGCCAGCCTCCTCAGCCCCAAACACAGAGCTGCCAGCCTCCTCAGCCCCAAACACAGAGCTGCCAGCCTCCTCAGCCCCAAACACAGAGCTGCCAGCCTCCTCAGCCCCAAACACAGAGCTGCCAGCCTCCTCAGCCCCAAACACAGAGCTGCCAGCCTCCTCAGCCCCAAACACAGAGCTGCCAGCCTCCTCAGCCCCAAACACAGAGCTGCCAGCCTCCTCAGCCCCAAACACAGAGCTGCCAGCCTCCTCAGCCCCAAACACAGAGCTGCCAGCCTCCTCAGCCCCAAACACAGAGCTGCCAGCCTCCTCAGCCCCAAACACAGAGCTGCCAGTCTCCTCAGCCCCAAACACAGAGCTGACAGCCTCCTCAGCCCCAAACACAGAGCTGCCAGCCTCCTCAGCCCCAAACACAGAGCTGCCAGCCTCCTCAGCCCCAAACACAGAGCTGCCAGCCTCCTCAGCCCCAAACACAGAGCTGCCAGCCTCCTCAGCCCCAAACACAGAGCTGCCAGCCTCCTCAGCCCCAAACACAGAGCTGCCAGCCTCCTCAGCCCAAACACAGAGCTGCCAGCCTCCTCAGCCCCAAACACAGAGCTGCCAGCCTCCTCAGCCCCAAACACAGAGCTGCCAGTCTCCTCAGCCCCAAACACAGAGCTGACAGCCTCCTCAGCCCCAAACACAGAGCTGCCAGCCTCCTCAGCCCCAAACACAGAGCTGCCAGCCTCCTCAGCCCCACACAGAGCTGCAGCCTCCTCAGCCCCAAACACAGAGCTGCCAGCCTCCTCAGCCCCAAACACAGAGCTGCCAGCCTCCTCAGCCCCACACAGAGCTGCCAGCCTCCTCAGCCCCAAACACAGAGCTGCCAGCCTCCTCAGCCCCAAACACAGAGCTGCCAGCCTCCTCAGCCCCAAACACAGAGTTGCCAGCCTCCTCAGCCCCAAACACAGAGCTGCCAGCCTCCTCAGCCCCAAACACAGAGCTGCCAGCCTCCTCAGCCCCAAACACAGAGCTGCCAGCCTCCTCAGCCCCAAACACAGAGCTGCCAGCCTCCTCAGCCCCAAACACAGAGCTGCCAGCCTCCTCAGCCCCAAACACAGAGCTGCCAGCCTCCTCAGCCCAAACACAGAGCTGCCAGCCTCCTCAGCCCCAAACACAGAGCTGCCAGCCTCCTCAGCCCCAAACCACAGAGCTGCCAGCCTCCTCAGCCCCAAACACAGAGCTGCCAGCCTCCTCAGCCCCAAACACAGAGCTGCCAGCCTCCTCAGCCCCAAACACAGAGCTGCCAGCCTCCTCAGCCCCAAACACAGAGCTGCCAGCCTCCTCAGCCCCAAACACAGAGCTGCCAGTCTCCTCAGCCCCAAACACAGAGCTGACAGCCTCCTCAGCCCCAAACACAGAGCTGCCAGCCTCCTCAGCCCCAAACACAGAGCTGCCAGCCTCCTCAGCCCCCACACAGAGCTGCCAGCCTCCTCAGCCCCAAACACAGAGCTGCCAGCCTCCTCAGCCCAAACACAGAGCTGCCAGCCTCCTCAGCCCCAAACACAGAGCTGCCAGCCTCCTCAGCCCCAAACACAGAGCTGCCAGCCTCCTCAGCCCCAACACAGAGCTGCCAGCCTCCTCAGCCCCAAACACAGAGCTGCCAGCCTCCTCAGCCCCAAACACAGAGCTGCCAGCCTCCTCAGCCCCAAACACAGAGCTGCCAGCCTCCTCAGCCCCAAACACAGAGCTGCCAGCCTCCTCAGCCCCAAACACAGAGCTGCCAGCCTCCTCAGCCCCAAACACAGAGCTGCCAGTCTCCTCAGCCCCAAACACAGAGCTGACAGCCTCCTCAGCCCCAAACACAGAGCTGCCAGCCTCCTCAGCCCCAAACACAGAGCTGCCAGCCTCCTCAGCCCCACACAGAGCTGCCAGCCTCCTCAGCCCCAAACACAGAGCTGCCAGCCTCCTCAGCCCCAAACACAGAGCTGCCAGCCTCCTCAGCCCCACACAGAGCTGCCAGCCTCCTCAGCCCCAAACACAGAGCTGCCAGCCTCCTCAGCCCCAAACACAGAGTTGCCAGCCTCCTCAGCCCCAAACACAGAGCTGCCAGCCTCCTCAGCCCCAAACACAGAGCTGCCAGCCTCCTCAGCCCCAAACACAGAGCTGCCAGCCTCCTCAGCCCCAAACACAGAGCTGCCAGCCTCCTCAGCCCCAAACACAGAGCTGCCAGCCTCCTCAGCCCCAAACACAGAGCTGCCAGCCTCCTCAGCCCCAAACACAGAGCTGCCAGCCTCCTCAGCCCCAAACACAGAGCTGCCAGCCTCCTCAGCCCCAAACACAGAGCTGCCAGCCTCCTCAGCCCCAAACACAGAGCTGCCAGCCTCCTCAGCCCCAAACACAGAGCTGCCAGCCTCCTCAGCCCCAAACACAGAGCTGCCAGCCTCCTCAGCCCCAAACACAGAGCTGCCAGCCTCCTCAGCCCCAAACACAGAGCTGACAGCCTCCTCAGCCCCAAACACAGAGCTGACAGCCTCCTCAGCCCCAAACACAGAGCTGCCAGCCTCCTCAGCCCCACACAGAGCTGCCAGCCTCCTCAGCCCCAAACACAGAGCTGCCAGCCTCCTCAGCCCCAAACACAGAGCTGCCAGCCTCTCAGCCCCACACAGAGCTGCCAGCCTCCTCAGCCCCAAACACAGAGCTGCCAGCCTCCTCAGCCCCAAACACAGAGTTGCCAGCCTCCTCAGCCCCAAACACAGAGCTGCCAGCCTCCTCAGCCCCAAACACAGAGCTGCCAGCCTCCTCAGCCCCAAACACAGAGCTGCCAGCCTCCTCAGCCCCAAACACAGAGCTGCCAGCCTCCTCAGCCCCAAACACAGAGCTGCCAGCCTCCTCAGCCCCAAACACAGAGCTGCCAGCCTCCTCAGCCCCAAACACAGAGCTGCCAGCCTCCTCAGCCCCAAACCACAGAGCTGCCAGCCTCCTCAGCCCCAAACACAGAGCTGCCAGCCTCCTCAGCCCCAAACACAGAGCTGCCAGCCTCCTCAGCCCCAAACACAGAGCTGCCAGCCTCCTCAGCCCCAAACACAGAGCTGCCAGCCTCCTCAGCCCCAAACACAGAGCTGCCAGCCTCCTCAGCCCCAAACACAGAGCTGCCAGCCTCCTCAGCCCCAAACACAGAGCTGCCAGCCTCCTCAGCCCCAAACACAGAGCTGCCAGCCTCCTCAGCCCCAAACACAGAGCTGCCAGGCTCCTCAGCCCCAAACACAGAGCTGACAGCCTCCTCAGCCCAAACACAGAGCTGCCAGCCTCCTCAGCCCCAAACACAGAGCTGCCAGCCTCCTCAGCCCCACACAGAGCTGCCAGCCTCCTCAGCCCCAAACACAGAGCTGCCAGCCTCCTCAGCCCCAACACAGAGCTGCCAGCCTCCTCAGCCCCAAACACAGAGCTGCCAGCCTCCTCAGCCCCAAACACAGAGCTGCCAGCCTCCTCAGCCCCAAACACAGAGCTGCCAGCCTCCTCAGCCCCAAACACAGAGCTGCCAGCCTCCTCAGCCCCAAACACAGAGCTGCCAGCCTCCTCAGCCCCAACACAGAGCTGCCAGCCTCCTCAGCCCAAACACAGAGCTGCCAGCCTCCTCAGCCCCAAACACAGAGCTGCCAGCCTCCTCAGCCCCAAACACAGAGCTGCCAGTCTCCTCAGCCCCAAACACAGAGCTGACAGCCTCCTCAGCCCCAAACACAGAGCTGCCAGCCTCCTCAGCCCCAAACACAGAGCTGCCAGCCTCCTCAGCCCCAAACACAGAGCTGCCAGCCTCCTCAGCCCCAAACACAGAGCTGCCAGCCTCCTCAGCCCCAAACACAGAGCTGCCAGCCTCCTCAGCCCCAAACACAGAGCTGCCAGTCTCCTCAGCCCCAAACACAGAGCTGACAGCCTCCTCAGCCCCAAACACAGAGCTGCCAGCCTCCTCAGCCCCAAACACAGAGCTGCCAGCCTCCTCAGCCCCACACAGAGCTGCCAGCCTCCTCAGCCCCAAACACAGAGCTGCCAGCCTCCTCAGCCCCAAACACAGAGCTGCCAGCCTCCTCAGCCCCACACAGAGCTGCCAGCCTCCTCAGCCCCAAACACAGAGCTGCCAGCCTCCTCAGCCCCAAACACAGAGCTGCCAGCCTCCTCAGCCCCAAACACAGAGCTGCCAGCCTCCTCAGCCCCAAACACAGAGCTGCCAGCCTCCTCAGCCCCAAACACAGAGCTGCAGCCTCCTCAGCCCCAAACACAGAGCTGCCAGCCTCCTCAGCCCCAAACACAGAGCTGCCAGCCTCCTCAGCCCCAAACACAGAGCTGCCAGCCTCCTCAGCCCCAAACACAGAGCTGCCAGCCTCCTCAGCCCCAAACACAGAGCTGCCAGCCTCCTCAGCCCCAAACACAGAGCTGCCAGCCTCCTCAGCCCCAAACACAGAGCTGCCAGCCTCCTCAGCCCAAACACAGAGCTGCCAGCCTCCTCAGCCCCAAACACAGAGCTGCCAGCCTCCTCAGCCCCACACAGAGCTGCCAGCCTCCTCAGCCCCAAACACAGAGCTGCCAGCCTCCTCAGCCCCAAACACAGAGTTGCCAGCCTCCTCAGCCCCAAACACAGAGCTGCCAGCCTCCTCAGCCCCAAACACAGAGCTGCCAGCCTCCTCAGCCCCAAACACAGAGCTGCCAGCCTCCTCAGCCCCAAACACAGAGCTGCCAGCCTCCTCAGCCCCAAACACAGAGCTGCCAGCCTCCTCAGCCCCAAACACAGAGCTGCCAGCCTCCTCAGCCCCAAACACAGAGCTGCCAGCCTCCTCAGCCCCAAACACAGAGCTGCCAGCCTCCTCAGCCCCAAACACAGAGCTGCCAGCCTCCTCAGCCCCAAACACAGAGCTGCCAGCCTCCTCAGCCCCAAACACAGAGCTGCCAGCCTCCTCAGCCCCAAACACAGAGCTGCCAGCCTCCTCAGCCCCAAACACAGAGCTGCCAGCCTCCTCAGCCCCAAACACAGAGCTGCCAGTCTCCTCAGCCCCAAACACAGAGCTGACAGCCTCCTCAGCCCCAAACACAGAGCTGCCAGCCTCCTCAGCCCCAAACACAGAGCTGCCAGCCTCCTCAGCCCCAACACAGAGCTGCCAGCCTCCTCAGCCCCAAACACAGAGCTGCCAGCCTCCTCAGCCCCAAACACAGAGCTGCCAGCCTCCTCAGCCCCACACAGAGCTGCCAGCCTCCTCAGCCCCAAACACAGAGCTGCCAGCCTCCTCAGCCCCAAACACAGAGTTGCCAGCCTCCTCAGCCCCAAACACAGAGCTGCCAGCCTCCTCAGCCCCAAACACAGAGCTGCCAGCCTCCTCAGCCCCAAACACAGAGCTGCCAGCCTCCTCAGCCCCAAACACAGAGCTGCCAGCCTCCTCAGCCCCAAACACAGAGCTGCCAGCCTCCTCAGCCCCAAACACAGAGCTGCCAGCCTCCTCAGCCCCAAACACAGAGCTGCCAGCCTCCTCAGCCCCAAACACAGAGCTGCCAGCCTCCTCAGCCCCAAACACAGAGCTGCCAGCCTCCTCAGCCCCAAACACAGAGCTGCCAGCCTCCTCAGCCCCAAACACAGAGCTGACAGCCTCCTCAGCCCCAAACACAGAGCTGACAGCCTCCTCAGCCCCAAACACAGAGCTGACAGCCTCCTCAGCCCCAAACACAGAGCTGACAGCCTCCTCAGCCCCAAACACAGAGCTGACAGCCTCCTCAGCCCCAAACACAGAGCTGCCAGCCTCCTCAGCCCCACACAGAGCTGCCAGCCTCCTCAGCCCCAAACACAGAGCTGCCAGCCTCCTCAGCCCCAAACACAGAGTTGCCAGCCTCCTCAGCCCCAAACACAGAGCTGCCAGCCTCCTCAGCCCCAAACACAGAGCTGCCAGCCTCCTCAGCCCCAAACACAGAGCTGCCAGCCTCCTCAGCCCCAAACACAGAGCTGCCAGCCTCCTCAGCCCCAAACACAGAGCTGCCAGCCTCCTCAGCCCCAAACACAGAGCTGCCAGCCTCCTCAGCCCCAAACACAGAGCTGCCAGCCTCCTCAGCCCCAAACACAGAGCTGCCAGCCTCCTCAGCCCCAAACACAGAGCTGCCAGCCTCCTCAGCCCCAAACACAGAGCTGCCAGCCTCCTCAGCCCCAAACACAGAGCTGACAGCCTCCTCAGCCCCAAACACAGAGCTGACAGCCTCCTCAGCCCCAAACACAGAGCTGACAGCCTCCTCAGCCCCAAACACAGAGCTGACAGCCTCCTCAGCCCCAAACACAGAGCTGACAGCCTCCTCAGCCCCAAACACAGAGCTGCCAGCCTCCTCAGCCCCACACAGAGCTGCCAGCCTCCTCAGCCCCAAACACAGAGCTGCCAGCCTCCTCAGCCCCAAACACAGAGCTGCCAGCCTCCTCAGCCCCACACAGAGCTGCCAGCCCCCTCAGCCCCAAACACAGAGCTGCCAGCCTCCTCAGCCCCAAACACAGAGCTGCCAGCCTCCTCAGCCCCAAACACAGAGCTGCCAGCCTCCTCAGCCCCAAACACAGAGCTGACAGCCTCCTCAGCCCCAAACACAGAGCTGACAGCCTCCTCAGCCCCAAACACAGAGCTGACAGCCTCCTCAGCCCCAAACACAGAGCTGACAGCCTCCTCAGCCCCAAACACAGAGCTGCCAGCCTCCTCAGCCCCACACAGAGCTGCCAGCCTCCTCAGCCCCAAACACAGAGCTGCCAGCCTCCTCAGCCCCAAACACAGAGCTGCCAGCCTCCTCAGCCCCACACAGAGCTGCCAGCCCCCTCAGCCCCAAACACAGAGCTGCCAGCCTCCTCAGCCCCAAACACAGAGCTGCCAGCCTCCTCAGCCCCAAACACAGAGCTGCCAGCATCCTCAGCCCCAAACACAGAGCTGCCAGCCTCCTCAGCCCCAAACACAGAGCTGCCAGCCTCCCTAGCTCCAAACACAGAGCTGCCAGCCTCCTCAGCCCCAAACACAGAGCTGCCAGCCTCCTCAGCCCCAAACACAGAGCTGACAGCCTCCTCAGCCCCACACAGAGCTGACAGCCTCCTCAGCCAGCACACTACAGGCCACTCTGATACCATTGCTGCATTAATCTGCCCTGTGCATACACCCAGGTACCGTACTGGACTCTGATACCATTGCTGCATTAATCTGCCGCAAACTTCTCATTAAGAAAATGTGCATCAAATGGTGAGTACAACAATTCTTGTCGTTTTCTTCCCATTTCCAACACCATGTTAACTGTTACTAGAAAAACGTTAAAAGTTTTACATCGAAATTTTGTATGCATGTGTTCCGGCCCTCGAGATTTTTCTTGATTTGAAGTTCGGCCCTCGGGCCAAAAAAGGTTGAGCACCACTGGTGTACACCAATACACAAGATACATAATTAGTGACAAAAGACAAAAAATTATAAAAAATACAGAATATAGAATTGGTAATGTCAGTGAGAAAAGTTACATGATAAATAAAATGTAAAATGATTTCCAAGACACAAAAGGGGGAGAGAGCCCTGCCCTTGCGAGCTTACAATCTAAAGGGAATGGGGGGGGGGGGGAGAAACAAGAGGAGGGGCAGTATACAATAAACATATAGAGGCAGTGTGTTCAATGCTGGGAATACACCATACAAGTTTTCTGTTAGATTCTTCTGTAATGCTGGGGATACATGGTATGTTTCTGTACCGTGTATCGAGCAGCTGATCCGGCCAGCTTATAATATTCAGCTGTCCCGATCATGCTGCTCGACCCGCGCCCGCTCGATCCCCGCCGGCCGACAATGGCAGGGAATCGATCGGCTGATAAGGAAGTGCCGGCGGGGACGAGCGGTAATCGATCTGAGCGCACGCGGCGGGGACGCAGCTGGGGTCGATCCGGCGGCTAATCGAGTCGCCGGTTGACCCGTGTATCCCCAGCATTATACTGGTCATACACGGATAGATTCTACGGCTTGATTAGCCGCCGGATCGACTCCCGCCGTGTCCCCGCGCGAGCCTGAATCGATTCCCGCTCGTCCCCGCGGGCGCTTCCTTATATTCTGCTCATTTTCTGCTATTGTCCGCCTGTGGGTATCGAGCAGGGAATCGATCCGGCAGGCAATCGGACCTGACACACACAAGCAATAGAACACAGCAGTACATGCATCCAGCTACATATAAGTGGCCAGCAGGCGCTCGTCAGCCAATCAGGATGCACTGTCATACACCCTTTACCTGCCATACCACATCTAGCAGCCATTAGCATTCAGGTGGGAGGCTTCAGTTGGACGCCATCGCAAGATTGCGTCGCTAGCAGGACCGCCCCGTGCAGGCATCCCTCCCACGGGGGTCCCTCCCTAACCGCTCACCTGTCCGCCATGTCCTAGAGCTGAAAGAAAACGTTTAAAAATTTTAATTGGACCTGTCGGAAATTATCAATCGAGCCATCAGCGGCTCGATTGATAAGAAGAATCTATCAGTGTATGCCCAGCATTAGATTTTTCTGTTATATTTTCTGTTAGAATGCCTAATTAGATTATTTTCTCTAGAGACTGGTCATTATCTCTGGTGCATTGTCTTCTGGTTATCTCCTGCTGAGTAGAACAATGCCTAATTGCTCGGCAGATAGATGGTAATTTCAACAGAACTTTATCTATCTGGCAGGTAAATGTAACAGAAAATTGTATGGCGTATTCCCAGCATTAAGCCCCGTCTACACGGGGAGATGTTGTGGCGATCCGGTGGCTCGATTAGCCGCCTGATCGCCTCTTCCGCGTCCCCGCGCGTGTGCCGCATTCGATTCCCCGCTCGACGTCGCTTATCTTCCGCTCGATTCCCTGCTATTGTCCACTCGCGGGGAGCGAGCAGGGAATCGGCGGAAGCAAGATCCGTCCCGTCGGATCTTATCAATCGAGCCGCATCAGCGGCTCGATTAATAAGGAGCATCGCGGCCGCATCTACGCGTGTAGATGCGGCTTTAGGATACCTAGTAGGAGTGCAGTTTGGTCTTATGCCGGGCATACACGGCTCGTTTTATGCGCCGGATCGAGCCAGTGGCTCGATGCCGGCGCATCCCCGCTCGTCCCCACTCGTGTGCTCGTGATCGATTACCGCTCGTCCCCGCCAGCACTTCCTTATCACTGCTCGATTCCCTGCCATTGTCCACCGGCGGGGATCGAGCGGGCGCGGGTTGAGCGACATGATCGGGCCAGCTGGATATTATCAGCTGGCCGGATCAGCTGGTCGATGCACGGTACAGAAACGTACCGTGTATCCCCAGCATTAGGACAAAGGGAAGTGGCCTAAGGTAGCGCATATGCTTGTCGGAACAAATGAGTTTTTAGAGAGCGTTTAAAGGTAACAAAGCTTGGCGAGTGACGGATGTGTTGTGGGAGGGGATTCCAGAGAAGGGGTGAAGCGCGTGCAAAATCTTGTAAGCGTGAATGTGAGGAGGTGATTCTAGAGGAGGACAACAGAAGCTCATGTGCGGATCTGAGATTGCGGTTGGGTTGGTATCTGGAAACTAGTGAGGATATGTACCGGGGAGAGAGATTGTGGAGAGCTTTGTAGGTTAGGGTTATGAGTTTGAACTGGATCCTCTGGTTAATTGGCAGCCAGTGAAGAGCTTGACAGAGAGGAGCATCAGAGGAAGATCGAGAAGAAAGATGAATGAGACGAGCAGCTGAGTTCAGTAACAACTGGAGCGGGGCCAGTTTGTTAGATGGTAGTCCACAAAGTAGTACGTTGCAGTAGTCCAGACGAGATATTATAAGAGCATGTATTAACATTTTAGTTGTGTCTTGAGTGAGAAAGGGACGGATGCGAGATATATTTTTGAGTTGGAGATGGCAGGAGCTGGTTATGGAGTTAAGATGAGGAATAAAAGAGAGAGAAGAGTTGTCAATTACCCCCAAGCACCGAGCTTTGGGAACTGAAGTTATGGGAGTGTTATTAACATTTATTGTTTATTGTTACTTCAATACTTCAATAAATCGATAATAATGATAATTAACAATCAACAATGAGGAAAATAGTGATTGGGAATGCCCTAACCATGTGAGAGCGATGTCAGCTGTGGCACGTGAGTGCAGTAAAAACTATAGCGGGCCAATATGCCAATGATAGAATTATTACAGGACCTTAAAGGACAATTGTACTATTTAATTCAAAGGTTTTCTTTTCAATGAAGGGAAGCAGCCTAAGGCCATGGAACTGGTAAAACCACTACTGCTAATGACTGGAGTAGCTGATGTCCCCCATACGCTGCGCATATACTCACCTTCAGGGGACGTGATTCCGCATATGCCCCGCCCACCAACCCAAAATCACACCGCTATTCAGCAACCCACCAATCACAGTCAGCAGGAGAAACTGGTATTCAGCAGATTTCAACAAACATATTGAAACGCTGCCCATTAGCCACCGCTGGTCATTAGGCACTATTGTGAAGTCACATATTTTGTGTGTTGAAAAACAAATCAATCCATTCACTGCAGCTCTGCAGATTGAGGGGGATTCACTGCGAATACAGATGAAACTGGAAACATTATGCCAGTAATTCCACTTAAAGGGTGAAACTAATATATGAAATAGACTCATTACATGCAAAGCGGGATACACCGTGTGTGTGTGTGTGTGTGTGTGTGCGCGTGCGTGCGTGCGTGCGTGTGTGTGTGTTTTTTTACTTACTTGGATCTGTTCCCTCATTAAAGCAGACTTGAACCCAAAACGTTATCCCTGCTCTAAAATATAAGCAACAGCATAATAACCTTCAGGGTATGTGCGTTTTTTGTGCGTTTGGTGCATTTGCGTTTTTTTTTACCGCAGATGCAAATTGTTTGTGCGTTTTAATGTATTTGCGGTTTGCATATACAAAACGCATATGTGTTTTACAATTGCGTTTTATGCAAATTAATAGGAAGACTACAGGAATCGAAAATACATCACAAAACATTTTTTTTCATAAAAACGCATGAAAAACGCATACCATTGCGTTTCCATTGACGTTCATTATGTGCGTTTTTGCTGCGTTTTTGCATAGTATGTAACAAAACCAGCATTTTGCAAACGCACCCATATATAACGCATATGTGTTTTTTTTTACATGCGTTTTTTTCCTGCGGTCCATAGACTTCCATTAGCGGCAAAAACGCAGAGTTTTCCGCAACCCTAGCGTTTCTGCTAAGTGTTCACCTAGCCTAAAAGAAAAAATATTCCTTTGTTACAGCTGATATAAATCCTGCAATAATCTGCAGTGTGTGTCACCATGGAGACCCGGCCTCAGTCACCTCACGCCTTGTGTGTGTCACCATGGAGACCCGGCCTCAGTCACCTCACGCCTTGTATTGTTCAGGCCTTGATTGAATGGTAATATCATTTGGAGAAGCCGCATCTCATAAGTCACTTATCAGCAATGAATGAGGATGATCTCTGGTAATGACAATCGCCACCATTTATCAGCAGATTGAATTCTGCTAACGGTCCTCCAGAATATGAGATAAGATGTCCCGGGGGATGGGGGAGCCTGAGCTCAGCTGGCCTTCATTTTACCACTTACTGGGGAAGAATATACCGGACGCACGGCCTATTTACCCACAGCTGAGACTAACGGTTCTCATACAGGGATAGTCCGGCTTGAGCGGTAAGCTGACATGTTATTGTCCGTTTTCCTGCATCACAAAATGCTCACACTTGACTATCTATTGGATCTGTTACCGCACTTGTGTACTGTCCGCAATAATCCCAGATTGGCGGCTGCCTTCCCCATATAGCCTATGAGGGTAACGCATCTGCTCCGCTACAGCCGCAAACTCAAGTACAAAGTGGGCCGAAAATGAACACTGGGACCAAGTCGTGGGCCAACCTCAATGTCTAATGGCCACCTCCCATTGTTGTCTAGTGGTCCTCTCTCCCCTATACACTTCCCTGGTGTCTAGAGGCCCCCACCCTCCCCTATACTGTTCCCTGGTGTCTAGAGGCCCCCACCCTCCCCTATACTGTTCCCTGGTGTCTACAGGCCCCCACCCTCCCCTATACTGTTCCCTGATGTCTAGAGGCCCCCACCCTCCCCTATACTGTTCCCTGGTGTCTAGAGGCCCCCACCCTCCCCTATACTGTTCCCTGGTGTCTAGAGGCCCCCACCCTCCCCTATACTGTTCCCTGATGTCTAGAGGCCCCCACCCTCCCCTATACTGTTCCCTGGTGTCTAGAGGCCCCCACCCTCCCCTATACTGTTCCCTGGTGTCTAGAGGCCCCCACCCTCCCCTTTACTGTTCCCTGGTGTCTAGAGGCCCCCACCCTCCCCTATACAGTTCCCTGGTGTCTAGTGGCTCCCCTCCCTCCCCTATACAGTTCCCTGGTGCCTAGAGGCCCCCACCCTCCCCTATACTGTTCACTGGTGTCTAGAGGCCCCCACCCTCCCCTATACTGTTCCCTGGTGTCTAAAGGCCCCCACCCTCCCCTATACTGTTCCCTGGTGTCTAGAGGCCCCCACCCTCCCCTATACTGTTCCCTGGTGTCTAGAGGCCCCCACCCTCCCCTATACTGTTCCCTGGTGTCTAGAGGCCCCCACCCTCCCCTATACTGTTCCCTGGTGTCTAGAGGCCCCCACTCTCCCTATACTGTTCCCTGGTGTCTAGAGGCCCCCACCCTCCCCTGTACACTTCCCTGGTGTCTAGAGAATCCCAGCCTCCCCTATACAGTTTCCCTTGTGTTTAGTGCTTTCCCCCTACCTCCCCATATGGCTTTCCTGGTGGTCGAGATTGGGCCAAAAATAATGAAAAGTGTGGAAACCACATGAGGGCCAAATCTAATGGCTCTGAGGGCCAGATTTGGCCCGCGGGCCGGAGTTTGACATGTATGCACTAGCTGTATGTGGTCCAGATGCTGCAGATGGGAAGTCTCATAGTGCAGATATCACAGACTGATGTCACATCCTACAGGACTCACTGACTCTCCCTTTATGGCAGCGACCGACCCAAATCTGTAGCACATACATTAGCTGCTTCCACGGGCAGCACGGTGGCGTAGTGGTTAGCGCTCTCGCCTTGCAGCGCCCGTGTCTGTGTGGGTTTCCTCTGGACACTCTGGTTTCCTCCCACATCCCAAAAACATACAGATAAGTTAATTGGCTTCCCCCTAAATTGATCCTAGACTACGATACATACATAGAAATATGACTATGGTAGGGACTAGATTGTGAGCTCCTCTGAGGGACAGTTAGTGACAAGACAATATATACTCTGTACAGCGCTGCGTAACATGGCAGCACTGTATAAATACGAAATAATAATAATAATCATGGTAACAGCCGTGAATATCAGCTATAAGTGGTCATTTTGGTACCAGGGTCACCTGATAAAACAGTGGGTGCCAGGGCTGCCCCGCTATACAAACTGCAATACAAACAGCGGCATGCAAAGTCCCAGCTAGGGATACGCTCACCAGTAACTTTGAGTGCCTAAGCCAGTGGTTACCAAACTTTACTGGGTGGAGGCACCCTTGGTAGCTTTGACATTTTTTCAAGGCACCCCTCGGCAAAAACAACTACTGAAATGCCATTATGAACCTTATCAGGCGACGACCCACTCCAAGTATCATAGCTAGTGGTGCTTATTAGGCACCAGGATTCCTCTCATGTTCAACTTCACCCATGGTTGCGGGGACTAAAGGTTAACTAGCAGGTAAAGCAGCCACATTGCATATCAATGCGCGGTTGCATTACCTGATGGTATTGCATAAAGGATCGGGATGCCTGCCGAGGCACCCCTGAAAGGTGCCCAAGGCCCACCAGGGGCACCCAGTTTGAGAACCCCTGGCCTAAGCACTCACATTTGTGATTTAAATGAGCATTAATTACTGCAGGTGTGCAGCGTGGACATAAGGGGTTATTTACCCATAAATCCGCGTCCTCCCTGCGCTCCAAATAGCTTGCACGCGTCCTATTGGACACGCTGCAAGCCTCGCCAAGCCGGAAGGATGACGTGGGTAAATGACCCCTTATGTCCCTGCCGCACACCTGCAGTAATTAATGCTGGGTGGCAGTTAGGGTTAGGAATTGGGTAAGGAGATTGGCAAGGACAAAGTATCTCATGGGGGGAGTCTGCAAGGCTTAGGCATAGGTGGGGAGGTCAGTTAGGATTGTGTATCGTGGGGGGGAGGGGATCAGTTAGGGTCAGGAATAGGTGTGGAGGTCGTTTAGGATTATTTAGGATTGGTTAGGGTTAAACATAGGGGGAGGGAGGGGGTCATTAGAGTTATGCATCAGTTGGGGGGTCGGTTAGTGTTAGGCATCGGTTGGGTGGTATTTTTTAAAAAACTGTTTAATCCTGCTATAGAGCCATAGGCATTGCAGGGTAACCAATCACAAAGGAGCCATAGACATTAAAGCTGATGGAAATCTTTATTCTTCGTATTCAGCATACTGCCGGATTACATTGTGGGCTGAAACGGGCAGACTGGTCTGCAGAGTCTGAACAGTAATTTTATCGACTGACCGAGCTCCTGTTTTTTGATGACTTTTTGTTGGTGTGTGTTGGTTGCTATACTGTGCAGTGGAGGGGTTCTACCTTCAGCTCCAGCTCAGTATAATGTATAGGAACGGTATCCAGTGTGGCCATTGCTTAGCACTAGTGTCTTAGGAATGTTTGTGTCTCTGGACCTGTGAATAGGACCAAACAATGGCTTTGTCCTTCCTGAAGGACCCATAACGGAATGTCTCCAGTGACTTATAACCTCTGATGAACAGGACTGTCTGCAGGACACAAGATGTAGAAGCATCCAGCACTTCACAGAGGGGTATGCACTTCCCAGAATCCTCCTCACCGGCCAGCCCTACCTTATAGAGAGGAGACCATGTACTACTGTACCCAGATTCCTCCTCACCGGCCAGCCCTACCTTATAGAGAGAAGAACATGTACTGCTTTTCCCAGAATCCTCCTCACCGGCCAGCCCTACCTTATAGAGGGAAGAACATGTACTGCTCTTCCCAGAATCCTCCTCACCAGCCAGCCCTACCTTATAGAGGGAAGAACATGTACTGCTCTTCCCAGAATCCTCCTCACCGGCCAGCCCTACCTTATAGAGAGAAAAACATGTACTGCTCTTCCCAGAATCCTCCTCACCGGCCAGCCCTACCTTATAGAGAGAAGAACATGTACTGCTCTTCCCGATATCCTCCTCACCAGCCAGCCCTACCTTATAGAGGGAAGAACATGTACTGCTCTTCCCGGAATCCTCCTCACCGGCCAGCCCTACCTTATAGAGAGAAGAACATGTACTGCTCTTCCCGATATCCTCCTCACCAGCCAGCCCTACCTTATAGAGGGAAGAACTTGTACTGCTCTTCCCGATATCCTCCTCACCGGCCAGCCCTTCCTTATAGAGAGAAGAACGTGTACTGCTCTTCCCAGAATCCTCCTCACCAGCCAGCCCTACCTTATAGAGAGAAGAACATGTACTGCTCTACCCAATATCCTCCTCACCGACCAGCCCTTTCTTATAGAGGGAAGAACGTGTACTGCTCTTCCCAGAATCCTCCATACCGGCCAGCCCTACCTTATAGAGAGAAGAACGTGTACTGCTCTTCCCAGAATCCTCCTCACCTGCCAGCCCTACCTTATAGAGGGAAGAACGTGTACTGCTCTTCCCAGAATCCTCCATACCGGCCAGCCCTACCTTATAGAGGGAAGAACATGTACTGCTCTTCCCAGAATCCTCCTCACCGACCAGCCCTACCTTATAGAGAGAAGAACGTGTACTGCTCTTCCCAGAATCCTCCTCACCGGCCAGCCCTACCTTATAGAGAGAAGAACATGTACTGCTCTTCCCAGAATCCTCCTCACCGGCCAGCCCTACCTTATAGAGAGAAGAACGTGTACTGCTCTTCCCAGAATCCTCCTCACCGGCCAGCCCTACCTTATAGAGAGAAGAACGTGTACTGCTCTTCCCAGAATCCTCCTCACCGACCAGCCCTACCTTATAGAGGGAAGAACGTGTACTGCTCTTCCCAGAATCCTCCTCACCGGCCAGCCCTTCCTTATAGAGAGAAGAACATGTACTGCTCTTCCCAATATTCTCCTAACCGGCCAGCCCTACCTTATAGAGAGAAGAACATGTACTGCTCTTCCCAGAATCCTCCTCACCGACCAGCCCTACCTTATAGAGAGAAGAACATGTACTGCTCTTCCCAATATCCTCCTCACCAGCCAGCCCTACCTTATAGAGGGAAGAACATGTACTGCTCTCCCCGATATCCTCCTCACCAGCCAGCCCTACCTTATAGAGAGAAGAACGTGTACTGCTCTTCCCAGAATCCTCCTCACCGGCCAGCCCTACCTTATAGAGGGAAGAACTTGTACTGCTCTTCCCAGAATCCTCCTCACCGGCCAGCCCTTCCCTATAGAGAGAAGAACGTGTACTGCTCTTCCCAGAATCCTCCCCACCGGCCAGCTTACCTTATAGAGAGAAGAACATGTACTGCTCTTCCCAGAATCCTCCTCACCGGCCAGCCCTTCCTTATAGAGAGAAGAACATGTACTGCTCTTCCCAATATCCTCCTCACCAGCCAGCCCTACCTTATAGAGGGAAGAACATGTACTGCTCTTCCCAGAATCCTCCTCACCGGCCAGCCCTACCTTATAGAGAGAAGAACATGTACTGCTCTTCCCCGATATCCTCCTCACCAGCCAGCCCTACCTTATAGAGAGAAGAACGTGTACTGCTCTTCCCAGAATCCTCCTCACCGGCCAGCCCTACCTTATAGAGGGAAGAACTTGTACTGCTCTTCCCAGAATCCTCCTCACCGGCCAGCCCTTCCTTATAGAGAGAAGAACTTGTACTGCTCTTCCCAGAATCCTCCTCACCGGCCAGCCCTTCCTTATAGAGAGAAGAACGTGTACTGCTCTTCCCAGAATCCTCCTCACCGGCCAGCCCTACCTTATAGAGAGAAGAACATGTACTGCTCTTCCCGATATCCTCCTCACCAGCCAGCCCTACCTTATAGAGAGAAGAACTTGTACTGCTCTTCCCAGAATCCTCCTCACCGGCCAGCCCTACCTTATAGAGAGAAGAACATGTACTGCTCTTCCCAGAATCCTCCTCACCGGCCAGCCCTTCCTTATAGAGAGAAGAACTTGTACTGCTCTTCCCAGAATCCTCCTCACCGGCCAGCCCTTCCTTATAGAGAGAAGAACGTGTACTGCTCTTCCCAGAATCCTCCTCACCGGCCAGCCCTACCTTATAGAGAGAAAAACATGTACTACTCTTCCCGATATCCTCCTCACCAGCCAGCCCTACCTTATAGAGGGAAGAACATGTACTGCTCTTCCCGATATCCTCCTCACCAGCCAGCCCTACCTTATAGAGGGAAGAACATGTACTGCTCTTCCCAGAATCTTCCTCACCGGCCAGCCCTTCCTTATAGAGAGAAGAACATGTACTGCTCTTCCCAGAATCCTCCTCACCGGCCAGCCCTACCTTATAGAGAGAAGAACATGTACTGCTCTTCCCAGAATCCTCCTCACCGGCCAGCCCTACCTTATAGAGAGAAGAACATGTACTGCTCTTCCCAGAATCCTCCTCACCGACCAGCCCTACCTTATAGAGAGAAAAACATGTACTGCTCTTCCCAATATCCTCCTCACCAGCCAGCCCTACCTTATAGAGGGAAGAACATGTACTGCTCTCCCCGATATCCTCCTCACCAGCCAGCCCTACCTTATAGAGAGAAGAACGTGTACTGCTCTTCCCAGAATCCTCCTCACCGGCCAGCCCTACCTTATAGAGGGAAGAACTTGTACTGCTCTTCCCAGAATCCTCCTCACCGGCCAGCCCTTCCTTATAGAGAGAAGAACTTGTACTGCTCTTCCCAGAATCCTCCTCACCGGCCAGCCCTTCCCTATAGAGAGAAGAACGTGTACTGCTCTTCCCAGAATCCTCCCCACCGGCCAGCTTACCTTATAGAGAGAAGAACATGTACTGCTCTTCCCAGAATCCTCCTCACCGGCCAGCCCTTTCTTATAGAGAGAAGAACATGTACTGCTCTTTCCAATATCCTCCTCACCAGCCAGCCCTACCTTATAGAGGGAAGAACATGTACTGCTCTTCCCAGAATCCTCCTCACCGGCCAGCCCTACCTTATAGAGAGAAGAACATGTACTGCTCTTCCCCGATATCCTCCTCACCAGCCAGCCCTACCTTATAGAGAGAAGAACGTGTACTGCTCTTCCCAGAATCCTCCTCACCGGCCAGCCCTACCTTATAGAGGGAAGAACTTGTACTGCTCTTCCCAGAATCCTCCTCACCGGCCAGCCCTTCCTTATAGAGAGAAGAACTTGTACTGCTCTTCCCAGAATCCTCCTCACCGGCCAGCCCTTCCTTATAGAGAGAAGAACGTGTACTGCTCTTCCCAGAATCCTCCTCACCGGCCAGCCCTACCTTATAGAGAGAAGAACATGTACTGCTCTTCCCGATATCCTCCTCACCAGCCAGCCCTACCTTATAGAGAGAAGAACTTGTACTGCTCTTCCCAGAATCCTCCTCACCGGCCAGCCTTACCTTATAGAGAGAAGAACATGTACTGCTCTTCCCAGAATCCTCCTCACCGGCCAGCCCTTCCTTATAGAGAGAAGAACTTGTACTGCTCTTCCCAGAATCCTCCTCACCGGCCAGCCCTTCCTTATAGAGAGAAGAACGTGTACTGCTCTTCCCAGAATCCTCCTCACCGGCCAGCCCTACCTTATAGAGAGAAAAACATGTACTGCTCTTCCCGATATCCTCCTCACCAGCCAGCCCTACCTTATAGAGGGAAGAACATGTACTGCTCTTCCCGATATCCTCCTCACCAGCCAGCCCTACCTTATAGAGGGAAGAACATGTACTGCTCTTCCCAGAATCTTCCTCACCGGCCAGCCCTTCCTTATAGAGAGAAGAACATGTACTGCTCTTCCCAGAATCCTCCTCACCGGCCAGCCCTACCTTATAGAGAGAAGAACATGTACTGCTCTTCCCAGAATCCTCCTCACCGGCCAGCCCTACCTTATAGAGAGAAGAACATGTACTGCTCTTCCCAGAATCCTCCTCACCAGCCAGCCCTACCTTATAGAGGGAAGAACATGTACTGCTCTCCCCGATATCCTCCTCACCAGCCAGCCCTACCTTATAGAGAGAAGAACGTGTACTGCTCTTCCCAGAATCCTCCTCACCGGCCAGCCCTACCTTATAGAGGGAAGAACTTGTACTGCTCTTCCCAGAATCCTCCTCACCGGCCAGCCCTTCCTTATAGAGAGAAGAACATGTACTGCTCTTCCCAGAATCCTCCTCACCGGCCAGCCCTTTCTTATAGAGAGAAGAACATGTACTGCTCTTCCCAATATCCTCCTCACCAGCCAGCCCTACCTTATAGAGGGAAGAACATGTACTGCTCTTCCCAGAATCCTCCTCACCGGCCAGCCCTACCTTATAGAGAGAAGAACATGTACTGCTCTTCCCCGATATCCTCCTCACCAGCCAGCCCTACCTTATAGAGAGAAGAACGTGTACTGCTCTTCCCAGAATCCTCCTCACCGGCCAGCCCTACCTTATAGAGAGAAAAACATGTACTGCTCTTCCCGATATCCTCCTCACCAGCCAGCCCTACCTTATAGAGGGAAGAACATGTACTGCTCTTCCCGATATCCTCCTCACCAGCCAGCCCTACCTTATAGAGGGAAGAACATGTACTGCTCTTCCCAGAATCTTCCTCACCGGCCAGCCCTTCCTTATAGAGAGAAGAACATGTACTGCTCTTCCCAGAATCTTCCTCACCGGCCAGCCCTTCCTTATAGAGAGAAGAACATGTACTGCTCTTCCCAGAATCCTCCTCACCGGCCAGCCCTACCTTATAGAGAGAAGAACATGTACTGCTCTTCCCAGAATCCTCCTCACCGGCCAGCCCTACCTTATAGAGAGAAGAACATGTACTGCTCTTCCCAGAATCCTCCTCACCAGCCAGCCCTACCTTATAGAGGGAAGAACATGTACTGCTCTCCCCGATATCCTCCTCACCAGCCAGCCCTACCTTATAGAGAGAAGAACGTGTACTGCTCTTCCCAGAATCCTCCTCACCGGCCAGCCCTACCTTATAGAGGGAAGAACTTGTACTGCTCTTCCCAGAATCCTCCTCACCGGCCAGCCCTTCCTTATAGAGAGAAGAACATGTACTGCTCTTCCCAGAATCCTCCTCACCGGCCAGCCCTTTCTTATAGAGAGAAGAACATGTACTGCTCTTCCCAATATCCTCCTCACCAGCCAGCCCTACCTTATAGAGGGAAGAACATGTACTGCTCTTCCCAGAATCCTCCTCACCGGCCAGCCCTACCTTATAGAGAGAAGAACATGTACTGCTCTTCCCCGATATCCTCCTCACCAGCCAGCCCTACCTTATAGAGAGAAGAACGTGTACTGCTCTTCCCAGAATCCTCCTCACCGGCCAGCCCTACCTTATAGAGGGAAGAACTTGTACTGCTCTTCCCAGAATCCTCCTCACCGGCCAGCCCTTCCTTATAGAGAGAAGAACTTGTACTGCTCTTCCCAGAATCCTCCTCACCGGCCAGCCCTTCCTTATAGAGAGAAGAACGTGTACTGCTCTTCCCAGAATCCTCCTCACCGGCCAGCCCTACCTTATAGAGAGAAGAACATGTACTGCTCTTCCCGATATCCTCCTCACCAGCCAGCCCTACCTTATAGAGAGAAGAACTTGTACTGCTCTTCCCAGAATCCTCCTCACCGGCCAGCCTTACCTTATAGAGAGAAGAACATGTACTGCTCTTCCCAGAATACTCCTCACCGGCCAGCCCTTCCTTATAGAGAGAAGAACTTGTACTGCTCTTCCCAGAATCCTCCTCACCGGCCAGCCCTTCCTTATAGAGAGAAGAACGTGTACTGCTCTTCCCAGAATCCTCCTCACCGGCCAGCCCTACCTTATAGAGAGAAAAACATGTACTGCTCTTCCCGATATCCTCCTCACCAGCCAGCCCTACCTTATAGAGGGAAGAACATGTACTGCTCTTCTCAGAATCTTCCTCACCGGCCAGCCCTTCCTTATAGAGAGAAGAACATGTACTGCTCTTCCCAGAATCCTCCTCACCGGCCAGCCCTACCTTATAGAGAGAAGAACATGTACTGCTCTTCCCAGAATCCTCCTCACCGGCCAGCCCTTCCTTATAGAGAGAAGAACATGTACTGCTCTTCCCAATATCCTCCTCACCGGCCAGCCCTACCTTATAGAGGGAAGAACATGTACTGCTCTTCCCAATATCCTCCTCACCGGCCAGCCCTACCTTATAGAGGGAAGAACATGTACTGCTCTTCCCAATATCCTCCTCACCAGCCAGCCCTACCTTATAGAGGGAAGAACATGTACTGCTCTTCCCAGAATCCTCCTCAC
This sequence comes from Hyperolius riggenbachi, assembly GCF_040937935.1. NCBI lineage: Eukaryota > Metazoa > Chordata > Amphibia > Anura > Hyperoliidae > Hyperolius > Hyperolius riggenbachi. The sequence continues at coordinate 21,872,691 of NC_090646.1, read as the reverse complement.
CGGCCAGCCCTACCTTATAGAGAGAAGAACATGTACTGCTCTTCCCCGATATCCTCCTCACCAGCCAGCCCTACCTTATAGAGAGAAGAACGTGTACTGCTCTTCCCAGAATCCTCCTCACCGGCCAGCCCTACCTTATAGAGGGAAGAACTTGTACTGCTCTTCCCAGAATCCTCCTCACTGGCCAGCCCTTCCTTATAGAGAGAAGAACTTGTACTGCTCTTCCCAGAATCCTCCTCACCGGCCAGCCCTTCCTTATAGAGAGAAGAACGTGTACTGCTCTTCCCAGAATCCTCCTCACCGGCCAGCCCTACCTTATAGAGAGAAGAACATGTACTGCTCTTCCCGATATCCTCCTCACCAGCCAGCCCTACCTTATAGAGAGAAGAACTTGTACTGCTCTTCCCAGAATCCTCCTCACCGGCCAGCCTTACCTTATAGAGAGAAGAACATGTACTGCTCTTCCCAGAATCCTCCTCACCGGCCAGCCCTTCCTTATAGAGAGAAGAACTTGTACTGCTCTTCCCAGAATCCTCCTCACCGGCCAGCCCTTCCTTATAGAGAGAAGAACGTGTACTGCTCTTCCCAGAATCCTCCTCACCGGCCAGCCCTACCTTATAGAGAGAAAAACATGTACTGCTCTTCCCGATATCCTCCTCACCAGCCAGCCCTACCTTATAGAGGGAAGAACATGTACTGCTCTTCCCGATATCCTCCTCACCAGCCAGCCCTACCTTATAGAGGGAAGAACATGTACTACTCTTCCCAGAATCTTCCTCACCGGCCAGCCCTTCCTTATAGAGAGAAGAACATGTACTGCTCTTCCCAGAATCCTCCTCACCGGCCAGCCCTACCTTATAGAGAGAAGAACATGTACTGCTCTTCCCAGAATCCTCCTCACCGGCCAGCCCTTCCTTATAGAGAGAAGAACATGTACTGCTCTTCCCAATATCCTCCTCACCGGCCAGCCCTACCTTATAGAGGGAAGAACATGTACTGCTCTTCCCAATATCCTCCTCACCGGCCAGCCCTACCTTATAGAGGGAAGAACATGTACTGCTCTTCCCGATATCCTCCTCACCAGCCAGCCCTACCTTATAGAGGGAAGAACATGTACTGCTCTTCCCAGAATCTTCCTCACCGGCCAGCCCTTCCTTATAGAGAGAAGAACATGTACTGCTCTTCCCAGAATCCTCCTCACCGGCCAGCCCTACCTTATAGAGAGAAGAACATGTACTGCTCTTCCCAGAATCCTCCTCACCGGCCAGCCCTTCCTTATAGAGAGAAGAACATGTACTGCTCTTCCCAATATCCTCCTCACCGGCCAGCCCTACCTTATAGAGGGAAGAACATGTACTGCTCTTCCCAATATCCTCCTCACCGGCCAGCCCTACCTTATAGAGGGAAGAACATGTACTGCTCTTCCCAGAATCCTCCTCACCGGCCAGCCCTACCTTATAGAGAGAAGAACTTGTACTGCTCTTCCCAGAATCCTCCTCACCGGCCAGCCCTTCCTTATAGAGAGAAGAACGTGTACTGCTCTTCCCAGAATCTTCCTCACCGGCCAGCCCTTCCTTATAGAGAGAAGAACGTGTACTGCTCTTCCCAGAATCCTCCTCACCGGCCAGCCCTTCCTTATAGAGGGAAGAACATGTTCTGCTCTTCCCAATATTCTCCTAACCGGCCAGCCCTACCTTTTATAGAGAGAAGAACTTGTACTGCTCTTCCCAGAATCCTCCTCACCGGCCAGCCCTACCTTATAGAGAGAAGAACATGTACTGCTCTTCCCAGAATCCTCCTCACCGGCCAGCCCTACCTTATAGAGAGAAGAACATGTACTGCTCTTCCCAATATTCTCCTCACCAGCCAGCCCTACCTTATAGAGGGAAGAACATGTACTGCTCTTCCCAGAATCCTCCTCACCAGCCAGCCCTACCTTATAGAGAGAAGAACATGTACTGCTCTTCCCAATATTCTCCTCACCAGCCAGCCCTACCTTATAGAGAGAAGAACTTGTACTGTTCTTTCCAGAATCCTCCTCACCAGCCAGCCCTACCCTTAAAGGGAACCTTAACACGGCGGGCCGCCACGTGTACCTTTGCACGCATTGCTGCTGGTGCAGGAAGCTATTGCGGACATTAACACGTATCTTTTTACGTGTTTCACCTGCAACGCGTAAAAAATACGTGTTGATGTCCACGATAGCTTTCTGCACTAGTAGGAATGCGTGCAAAGGTACACGTGGCGGCCCGCCGACTCAGAGTCGGCAAAAACAGAACTAGTTTGGAGTTTGGGAGATTGTCTTGACCAGGACCACACACCTAAATGCATTGAAGCAACTGCCGTGTGATTGGTTGATTATATAATTGCATTAATGAGAAATTGAAGAGGTGTTCCTAATAATCCTTTAGGTGAGTGTATATAGCACTGACATCTTCTGCAGCACATTACAGAGTACATAGTCATGTCACTGACTGTCATCAGAGGAGCTCACAATCTAATCCTACCATAGCCATAGTCTAAATGTCCCTACCATATTATTATTATGTATATATATATAGCACTGACATCTTCTGCAGCACTGTACAGAGTAAATAGTCATGTCACTGACTGTCCTCAGAGGAGCTCACAATCTAATCCTACCATAGTCATAGTCTAATGTCCTACCATATTATTATTATGTATTTATATAGCACTGACATCTTCTGCAGCACATTACAGAGTACATAGTCATGTCACTGACTGTCCTCAGAGGAGCTCACAGTCTAATCCTACCATAGTTATAGTCTAGTGTCCTACCATATTATTATTATGTATTTATATAGCACTGACATCTTCTGCAGCACATTACAGAGTACATAGCCATGTCACTGACTGTCCTCAGAGGAGCTCACACTCTAATCCTACCATAGTCATAGTCTAATGTCCTCCCATATTATTATTATTATGTATTTATATAGCACTGACATCTCCTGCAGCACATTACAGAGTACATAGTCATGTCACTGACTGTCCTCAGAGGAGCTCACAATATAACCCTACCATAGGCATAGTCTAATGTCCTACCATATTATTATTATGTGTTTATATAGCACTGACATCTTCTGCAGCACATTACAGAGTACATAGTCATGTCACTGACTGTCCTCAGAGGAGCTCACAATCTAATCCTACCATAGGCATAGTCTAATGTCCTACCATATTATTATTATGTATTTATATAGCACTGACATCTTCTGCAGCACATTACAGAGTAAATAGTCATGCCACTGACTATCCTCAGAGGAGCTCACACTCTAATCCTGCCATAGTCATAGTGTAATGTCCTACCATATTATTATTATGTATTTATATAGCACTGACATCTTCTGCAGCACATTAGAGTGCATATTCATGTCACTGGCTGTCCACAGAGGAGCAGTGTGTTAGTGACAGGTACACTTTCTTTCTGCCCTGCAGTTGTTAATGACAGGTGCATTTTCTGGCTGCCCTGCAGTGTGTTAGTGACAGGTGCATGTTCCGGTTGCCCTGCAGTGTGTTAGTGACTTGTACACTTAGTGGCTGCCTTGCAGTGTGTTAGTGACAGGTACACTTAGTGGCTGCCTTGCAGTGTGTTAGTGATAGGTACACTTAGTGGCTGCCTTGCAGTGTGTTAGTGACAGGTACACTTAGTGGCTGCCCTGTAGTGTACTAGTGACATGTACACTTAGTGGCTGCCTTGCAGTGTGTTAGTGACAGGTACACTTAGTGGCTGCCTTGCAGTGTTTTGCTAACAGGTACTCTTTATGGCAGTGTATGAGAGCTATCTGTGTGGGAAGTGATCAGACGGCTCAGCTTTCTGGCCGCACCCAACCAGCAACAAGAAAACATGAGTGGGTGTAATAATGGCAACACCCAAACCTCATTCACCAGCAACAAGCTGAAGCTGCAGCTTCTGAGGATGTTTCCCAGACCAGGTGTCGCTCGCCCGAGCTGTGCTGCATCATCACTGAGCATTATACCGCTTACAGCTGAACCTCAGAAGAATATAAAGCAGGGGTCTCAAACTCGCGGCCCGCGGGCCATTTGCGGCCCGCGATACAATATTTTGTGGCCCCAAGGCCCCAGAGCTTGTAGGGGCCCCCAGTGGCTACAAGAGGAAAAAAAAAATTTTCAAATCGGCCTTATAGTTTTTGAGAAAATCGATTTTAAAGTTGCAAAGGAAAAAAATACACATTTAAAAACCCGCCGACTTTAATGGTTAATAGCAAATCCACCTTAAATGCTAGAAACCCTAAATTTGCAGGATATGTTAAGGAGATCATTAGGAATAAGAGGAAAAAACAATTTTTCAAAAAGACCTTATAGTTTTTGAGAAAATCGATTTTAAAGTTTCGAAGGAAAATAGTATACTTTTAAATGCGGTAAATGTCACTTTTAGTAGCAAGCCTAACGGTAGTGTAATTTTACATGTATCAAAAGAAAGAGCAATACATTTCCTGACAGAGTTTCCAGGGGGTCCATACGCAGCCGCAGCGCTTTGGCCAGGTATCGCTATACAGCCGTAATATGGCTGTATGAAGATTCCTGGCATTTTTTCCTATTTTCCCAATTTTTTTTTTATGTTTAGAGTGGGCGGGCAGAGGCGGCGATCCGCCGCGATTGACGTCAGGAGGGGCAGAGCTGAAGCTGAAAGCTCTGCCCCTTCCAGGAAATGCCGGCGGATTGCCCCCGGGGCAATTTGGGGGCTCTGCAGCCCTCGTTTTGCGGCGGGGACACGTGAACTCCCTTATGCGGCCCAGCCTCATCCTGACTTTGCCTCCTGCGGCCCCCGGGTAAATTGAGTTTGAGACCCCTGATATAAAGCAATACTCTCACCCAGGAGGAGGCAGCAGGGAGATATTTACACTGAAACAATTGTACCCTAAAACAATCTTAGGCCTAGTGCACACCGTGCGGTTTTGCTAGCGATTTAAAAAAACGCTGCCGCCTGTGAAAACACTTGGCTAATGTATCTCAATGGGCTGGTGCACACCAGCGGTTTGAGGTTTTAAGCAAACGTGGCTCCTGCTGCATTTTTGTGGTTTGCAGAAGCGTTTCTGCCTCAATGTAAAGCATAGGAAAAGCTTAAACCGCTCTGAAAAACGCTAGATCAGAGCGGTTTTCCAGGCGTTTTTGCTACAGAAGCTGTTCAGTAAGGCCTGGAGCACACCAAAAACCGCTAGCAGATCCGCAAAATGCTAACAGATTTTGAAACGCTTTTTCTTATTTTTCTGCAGCGTTTCAGCGAGCATTTTGTGGTTTTGTGTAGCGGTTTTGGTGTAGTAGATTTCATGTATTGTTACAGTAAAGCTGTTACTGAACAGCTTCTGTAACAAAAAACGCCTGGCAAACCGCTCTGAACTGCCGTTTTTCAGGGCGGTTTGCGTTTTTCCTATACTTTACATTGAGGCAGAAACTCCTCCGCAATCCAAAAAATGCCTCACCCCGGGAGTATGCGTTTCTGCAAAACGCCTCCCACTCTGGTGTGCACCACCCCATTGAAATACATTGACCATGCGTATCCGCAGCCGCAAGCGGATCGCAAAACGCAGTGCTCTGGTGTGCACTAGGCCTAACAGCTTTACTGTAACAATATTTGTAATCTACTACACAAAAACGCTCCAAAAAACGCTAGGCATGTTAGAAAACCTCTCTAAACATGCCTAGAATCGCTCTGAAAATCTGCTCCAAAGACCTCCAGCGTTTTGCAGATCTGCTAGAGATTTTTGGTGTGCACTGCGCCTTAAAGGACATTCGAGGTAAAAATAAACTGACAAGAAAAACAATTGTATCCATCCTCCTTGTCCTAAAAATGACTTTTTTTTAGATATCCTACAGTTTTATTTTATATTTAAATCTAGTTTTTACTGTTTCATTGTGTCTTCTCAATGACACCTTCATAGAAGTACGTCAGAGCTGAAACCTATAAATTATTGACCCTTTTTATCTCTTCTCTGCTTTCAGAAGCCATTTACTGACAGGAAAGTGTTTTATGGCTGTAATTACTTATCAGTGAGGGGTATGCTATAGTCTGACCCAGTCCCGACCCGGACAGAAACTGTCACTTGCATACCTGATGTTTAACTTTTTCGAGCACTGAAAGGGAAAAAGGAACACAGCCTAGTTATGTGTGTACTTTGCACTGTACATACACATGTCTATCTCATCATGTCACATGTCACCTCGGGTAGCCTTTAATAGTTGTGTACTGAGCGCTGTACAGACACGGTGCCCAGCAGCATGTTTAGCATTATAGGAGAGCTGTTAGCGGCACCACACTGCAGCAGATTCCTTAGAAATTCCCTCAAAACAACCGGAGTCGAGTGACAGCGATCTGCCCAGACAGTCCCTGCACACAGTATAGATTTCCAGGTGGAACGATAAGGAATGATCGGTTTGGCTGAGAAGTATCTGAAGTGTGTGTGTAGCTTTAACTCGTCCATACAGCGTGAGAGCCAGACGTCTGATTATAGAGGAGTGGCGGACTTCTGTGGGTGATACCTAATGACAGACAAAACAAAAAGTATTAAATGCAAAAATGTGCGGAGGCTGTTTCACTGCTCAGTATAGCTAAGATTGTGTTTACCCAGCAGAGGGGAACCTGCATGCATTCCACATACCGAGAGCAGCGGAGGCGGAGTGCTATCTATATATCACCGGCGGCCATAGCTGGGGGGCAGGGCTAACTCTCTGCAGGTCCTGCTATCTATATATCACCTGCGGCCACAGCTGGGGGGCAGGGCTAACTCTCTGCCGGTCCTGCTATCTATATACCACCTGTGGCCACAGCTGGGGGGCGGGGCTAACTCTCTGCCGGTCCTGCTATCTATATATCACCTGCGGCCACAGTTGGGGGGCAGGGCTAACTCTCTGCAGGTCCTGCTATCTATATATCACCTGCGGCCACAGCAGGGGGGCAGGGCTAACTCTCTGCAGGTCCTGCTATCTATATACCACCTGTGGCCACAGCTGGGGGGCGGGGCTAACTCTCTGCCGGTCCTGCTATCTGTATATCACCTGTGGCCACAGCTGGGGGGCGGGGCTAACTCTCTGCCGGTCCTGCTATCTATATATCACCTGCGGCCACAGCTGGGGGGCGGGGCTAACTCTCTGCCGGTCCTGCTATCTATATATCACCTGTGGCCACAGCTGGGGGTGGGGCTAACTCTCTGCAGGTCCTGCTATCTATATATCACCTGCGGCCACAGCAGGGGGGCAGGGCTAACTCTCTGCCGGTCCTGCTATCTGTATATCACCTGCGGCCACAGCAGTGGGGTGGGGCGTAACTCTCTGCCGGTCCTGCTATCTATATATCACCTGCGGCCACAGCTGGGGGGCAGGGCTAACTCTCTGCCGGTCCTGCTATCTATATACCACCTGTGGCCACAGCTGGGGGGCGGGGCTAACTCTCTGCCGGTCCTGCTATCTATATATCACCTGCGGCCACAGTTGGGGGGCGGGGCTAACTCTCTGCCGGTCCTGCTATCTATATACCACCTGTGGCCACAGCTGGGGGGCGGGGCTAACTCTCTGCCGGTCCTGCTATCTATATACCACCTGTGGCCACAGCTGGGGGGCGGGGCTAACTCTCTGCCGGTCCTGCTATCTATATATCACCTGTGGCCACAGCTGGGGGGCGGGGCTAACTCTCTGCAGGTCCTGCTATCTATATATCACCTGCGGCCACAGCTGGGGGGCGGGGCTAACTCTCTGCCGGTCCTGCTATCTATATACCACCTGTGGCCACAGCTGGGGGGCGGGGCTAACTCTCTGCCGGTCCTGCTATCTATATATCACCTGCGGCCACAGCTGGGGGGCGGGGCTAACTCTCTGCAGGTCCTGCTATCTATATATCACCTGCGGCCACAGCTGGGGGGCGGGGCTAACTCTCTGCAGGTCCTGCTATCTATATATCACCTGCGGCCACAGCTGGGGGGTGGGGCTAACTCTCTGCCGGTCCTGCTATCTATATATCACCTGCAGCCACAGCTGGGGGGCGGGGCTAACTCTGCCGGTCCTGCTATCTGTATATCACCTGCGGCCACAGCTGGGGGGCGGGGCTAACTCTCTGCCGGTCCTGCTATCTATATATCACCTGCAGCCACAGCTGGGGGGCGGCACTAACAGTCTGCAGCTCATCCTGGTAACTCCCATTCTATGTATTGGTTAAAGGGGAACTTCAGCCTAAACAAACATTCCGTCATTAAGTTACATTAGTTTTGTTCATTAAAATAGATCGGTAAATAAATCTCTTACCTACCCTGTCTAGTCTGAGATTTTAATTTTATATTTTTTATGTGATCCTACAGCATTAGATTTTATACTTTTGTATTATGCGCATATTTTAGCATGACCTCATGTAATAAAATAACTTTTGTTTAAATGGAACCTATCTGCATCCGCTACACTTGCATGCAAATGTATGCAAAACATTTGAGCATTGAATGCACTATTGTCATGTATTTTGTGTGCATATTATAACCTTACTTAAATTGCACGTAACTGCTCTGGCACTGATAGTTGCTTCTGATAGTTGAAACCAAATTCTACATGCATACATTAGTTTGAATGCTGTTAATTATTATTCATTTTTTATTCTCATTATACAATGTTATCTGTAGTATGTTATAGGTAGAATTATGTTTGTGATATGCTGTCAGTGCTGTGGCATTAAGCACCTTGTTTGATGATTACAGGCACTGCTATTTGACCTGAGGAAGTGGGTATGCACCCACGAAACGCATTGCCAGTGCAATGAAATTCTATTAATACGTGAATTTGTCTTCACTGAAGTAAGCCACCTCGCTCTTTTTTCATTTTATTTGTTTTTAACGCATTTTATCTTCTCTGGGCTCCTCTTTCCCCTTTATCTTCTCATTCGTTTCCAGATACCAACCCAACCGCAATCTCACATCTGCATGTGACCTTCTTTTGTCCTCCTCTAGAATCACCTCCTGACATTCACGTATAATACAAGACTTCTCACATTCTTCACCTCTTCTCTGGAATCCCCTGCCCCATCACCTCCATCACTCTCCAACCTTTGATATCTTTAAACGTTCCTTCAACTCACTTTTTCCGACAAGTAACTTTAACTTTGTCAAATCTGAAAAGAATCGGTGCCATAAACTGGTTGGATGGATTAATTGGGAATGGCTGAAAAATCTAATTTGCAAGGTCTCCATGAGGTGTGCGGCAGTAATGGTGTTTCGATATCGCAATGACTGAAAGACCCCCAGCTGGTGTCCCCCCAAGTGTATAACTTTGTGCGTGAGTCCATGCCTGTGTGCAGAATTAAAGGCTGACCTGTCCGTCGGTGTGACTCCTGGCCAACCATGTCTGCTGTCACTGTGAGCGCCTGTACCATAGGATGCTGGCGCATGTTGTGATGTCACTACACGTGCCAATGTCACATGGTACAAGTGCTCAAGGTGATGACGAAACACCAGAAGTTTTGTGCTGGTGGAGAGATGAGACTTTAACACTGAGCACAGTCCGGGGGACACACACACATGACACTTCAGGGCCGCTTCTACACTTTTTGCTGCATGAAGCAATACATTGTGACGCAACGCGTAACACGCAATGACAAATTATGTCAAATGCTCTTTTGGCCTATAGAAGTAAAACACTTTGCTGTGACGAAACAAGCCGGGTGCCATCCACCTAAATCGGCTTTCGTACTTACAGTTGGAGCACCTTTTGCCTTGAGTTTTTTGGGGGTAAGGTGCAACAGGCTTTGTACACATGCATTGTGGGAATTTTCTGCCATTCTTCTGTGAAAATCCTCTGAAGATCAGTCGGGTTGGGTGGGGACTCTTGGTGGACAGACATTTACTGAGAGGTTTCTCCCATAGAGCTCAAAACGCAAAGATACAGTATATCTCAGATCAATACAGGGTTTCAGGCTGGACTCTGTTACAGAGGAAATAAGTGTTTATAAATGCCAGCTTAAACAGATGGCTTTTAAGTTAGGACAGGGAGTTCCAAAGTGTAGGGGCAGCATGACAGAAGGTTCTGTCTCCAAAGATTTTGAGGTGGACTCTTGGGTGACCATTTATTAGATCCATTTGATCTGAGGTTGTGGGGGTTGTGATGCAGTTGCAACAAGTCCTTCAGGTATCCAGGGCCAAGATTGTGCAATGATTTGAATGTCAATTAGCCAATCTTAAAAGGTTGAAGTCAAGGCTCTGGCTGGGCCACTCTAGGATATTCACAGAGTTGTACCTAAAGCCACTCATGAGTTATTGTCACCGTTTGCCGTGGCCATTGTCAAGTTGGAGGTTGACCTTCGGTCCCTTGTGATTTCACTATATAAACTCGGGCATTATAGTTGCACTAGATGTACTTGTAGTAACTATGGCTGTACTATTCTGTATAAACGCACTGGGGGCATTACGACATGCTTCTATGGGGACACAATGGCTGTATTTGTTATATAAAAGTCATGGAGCCCACCTAATGTTTTTTTAATTTATTGTAATGGAGTTAAAATTTGTTATAATAAGGGAACCCATTTTGTTTCCCCATGTGGCTCCATTTTATCTAAAACAATCCCTTGTCAGACTTATGGAGGACTGACTGGGGTTTAGTTTTTCTAAAGAAGCTGCTGGACATTGGGCCAATTATGTAAACAGAGTTGCCTGAGGTCTCAGCCTTGTAACTGTCTGTCATGGCCCTTACTTGCTGGAGGCAACAGGAAAGACAGTTAAACTGTCCCCAAGTTCAGCCAAACCTGAATAACCAGAGCTAACCTCCCCACCTGCAGCTCAACCTTCTGGAGGACATACAGGCTGAAGAGTCTCAGCAGAGGCTGAAGCTGGGTCTTCTGGGAGAAATCTTTTGGCAACAGAGATCAGGGAGGATTCTGGGAAATGAGCAGGAAATTCTTGGGCACTGAAGGAGAGAACTCACTCCAGAGCCACAGCGATTCAAGGAGAATTCTGGGAGATTAGCATTAAATTCCTGAGTACTGAAAAAGAGAACTGACTCCAGAGACAGAGCCAGGACTTAGCTGCATAATTATGACACGGCAAGAGCAGTCATGACTGCAATAAAGAGAAGGACTACACGTGAATTCACGTCGTGTGTTCCAATTCTGCAAGTGATTATTATTTAGCCCCTGGTCTGGGAGCAACGATTGTTGTACCACTTCACAACACTCAATTTCCATCAGATTTCGCCAGAAATGTGTTCAAACCATCAGAGGCGGAGCTAGGATTGGTGTCACCCGGTGTGGCACCTCATGATGTCTTCCCCCCCTAGTTTAGCCCCCCCATCATCAAGCACCATCTCTGGTGGCGGGGAGGAATATTAGGTTGGGAAGTTCTAATAAGGACATAGGAGGCTGATGAGTTTTTCTGGTAATAAATGGCGTACCCATCAAACAACAGATCCTTAATGCAGTTACCATTCAGCCACAAAGGTTGGGTAGAGGCTGCAAATCATCCACAAGATGGGACACTGCATAACTTGCTGTAATAAGGACAGATCCTCACAATGTATTGCTTCAGGAAACATGAAGTCTAGAATCAGCCCTGTTCCCTGGTATCTCCATGTCAGCTTACTAATGGGCAAAGTCACGCCCCCTTTAGTATGCTGACATGGAGATTACCAGGAAAGGAACATTACTGATAGGTAAGTATACAATTTTCCTAATTCCTGTCCTCAGAAACACTTTAAAACTTAAAGTGTACCTGAGATGGGGCAAAATAAATAATGTATACATACCTGGGGGTTCCTCCAGTTCCCTCCGACCTGATAGTTCCCTCGCTGCTATCTTCTGCTGCCTGCAGCCTCCGCAACTGGCCCTGGTAAGTCGACCAGTCGTGGCCAGGCGGAGCTGGTGCAGTCTGGCTGTGTGCGCTCCCCCGTCCTGCTCCCGTGGTCGTGGTATGTATACATTATTTATTTCGCCCCATTACATGCCCCTATAATAACACATTTTCAGCCTATTTCCACTATGTCCGAATCCGGGCTGAATCTGCAGCGTTTCCCCACATAAGGCGCAGTGCACACCAAAAACCTCTAGCAGATCCGCAAAACGCTAGAGGTTTCTGGAGCAGATTTCAGAGCGATTCTAGGCATGTGGAGAGACGTTTTCTAATCATGCCTAGCAGTTTTTGGAGCGTTTTGTGCAGCAGATTTCATATATTGTTCCAGTAAAGCTGTTACTGAACAGCTTCTGTAACAAAAACGCCTGGAAAACCGTTTTGATCTAGCGTTTTTCAGAGCAGTTTTCCACTTTCCTATACTTTACATTCAGGCAGAAACACCTCAGAAATCTCAAAAATGCCGCAGCCCCCGAGTTTGCGTTTGTGGAAAAACCGAACTGCTCTGGTGTGCACCATCCTATTCACTTTCATTAGCCAAGCGGTTTTCCCCCTGCAAGTGTTTAAAAACCACTCCAGAACCGCTCCGGTGTGCACCCGCCTGGCACGCGGCAGATTTATGCATCCAAATCCCTAGAGTAGGGCTGGGGCTTCGCTGGATAACGGGAGCCGCGGCTGAAGCGGAACCGCCTGCGGCACCCAATGGAAATGTCAGTAGGCAGCACCACGGGGTGACTTCCCTTTACTCATGCTGGTGCAGTGCAGCTCTCTGTCCCCTTGTTATGGAGATAGTGGCTACATTCACAGGTATGCAGAGGAAGCTTGTAACTATCTCCATATAATGTGATTATACCAGACCAGGGTGGTCCTTCCCAGCTCATAAACATCCCTATTCTAACAGGACCCCCTACTGTGCATTATCTGCAAACCCAGGACATGGTCACTCCCAGAACTGGGACATTAACCCCGTCATCACCAGTACAAGGCAGTCACCTGCTCACACCCTCTGGGCCTATTTCCACTGGGGCACTGTGGCCGGCTCAGAATCGCATGTGGCACGCGTGTTTGTGTGATGTCCCCCCGAATGCCATGCATGGCTATAGAGACTCAGATGCATGCTGAGGTAATGTGCTTTGTCTGCAAACCCAGGACATGGTCACTCCCAGAACTGGGACATTAACCCCGTCATCACCAGTACAAGGCAGTCACCTGCTCACACCCTCTGGGCCTATTTCCACTGGGGCACTGCGGCGTGTGGCATGCGTGTTTGTGCGAAGTCCCACCCGAATGCCATGCATGGCTATAGAGATTCAGATGCATGCTGAGGTAATGTGATTTGGACTGCAAGCCTATTAAGGGAATACACAGCGTTTCCCTGCTTGAATCGCCTGTGAGGAGACGCTGTGGATTCTGCCGTAGTAGAAATGGGCCCATACACTGCTGGACCCGTGTGCTGAGGAGACCAACTTATCATCAGGACATCTTCCTCCCCTCACCCCTGCATCCAAACGTCACTAACTGGATTTGTCTTTTTACAAGCATATCCATAGCTCCCAACTGTCCCTTTTTTAAAGCGTATATGGAAAAAATAAAGACACAAACTACCTAGCTGATGCCTAACCCCAACACCCCCCCCCCCCCTGCCACCAAACGCACCCCCCCTTCCCCAGAAAGAAAAAAAACCATAATTCCTCTGGTGCCTCCACAGGCGCCTATTGAAATATTGTCATTGAGGTGTAATTTGGGGGCATGTGGTGCCCAATAAATAGCTGGTGCCGGTACAACCTTTGTCGCCCAAATTGCCTGCTTAATTTTAGGAGGGACAGTCCCTCTCTGGGAGTCGTGTCCCTCTGTCCCTCTTCCTCCCTCATTTGTCCCTCTTTCAGGACTGATGTACAGATCTGTGTAAATATAGGTATTTCTCTCCTGAAACATGTTTTAAATTGACTCTAAACTTTATTATCATCCGCAGAGACCTTGAAGATACCTAAAAAAAAAAAAAAAAGAAGAGTTTCACTTACCTGAGGCTTCTGCAGCCGCCCTGTGCCTGCACCGACCTGGAGTGATCCTCTGGTCCTCTGCCGCAGCTCACTTACTCTTTTGCAAGCCGCCAACCACTTAGCCTGCGTGCATTCTCACTCCCATCGCCGAGAGCATCCTGCGCATGACGCTCCCGGCAACAAGAGCGTGAACAAGGATGCAAGCAGCCAGGGCCATGAAGGCGCAGTGAACGTTGACTTGTAAGTCGGGGAAAGAGAAAGTGAGCCGTGGCGGGGGAACGGAGGATTGTTCCAGGACGGCGCAGGGTGGCTCCAGGTGGCTGGCAGAAGTCCCAGGTAAGTGAAACTTTCTTTTCTTTTTGTATTTTTTTTTTTTTTTTTTTTTTAGGTATCTTCAGGTTCCCTTTAAATTAATATATTTCTCACTTTTAAATGTTTATTATGAAATAAAACTAATCGTGATGATAGAAAGGATCAGCATGGTCTGAATGATAAAACCACATTTTTATGAATCCTTTGTGATATGCACGATGAGGGTGTGGCAGGGGTGTGGTTAGGGGTGTGGCCAAGGGATGTGTTAAAGTGTCCCTCTTTCTTAACTAAAAAAGTTGGGAGGTATGATGACATATTAAGCCAAAATCCATCGCCATCACATCCACCAGGGATCACATGATTTTATGCACTAGAAGCAAGAATTATAGGAGAGGGGAGCGCAGTGATGACATCATCAGAGTGCTGCATTGTTATTAAACATTATACGCCCAATCAATTACAACGATTGAATCGCGTGATTGATTGTTCAGGAAATTGGATGGTTAATGGGCACCTTAACATTTTCTGCAGCGTTTTCCATAGTACAACTCCATGAGAGTAGCTCACAATCTAATATCCCTTTCATAGTCTATGACCAGTTGGGGGTAAGCCAGTTATCCTACCAGTACAAATATTATGGGATGTGGGAAGAAACTGTATTGCCTGGAGGAAACCCAAACATGGGGAGCCCAAACAAACTCCATGTAGATGGTCAAATCTCAGACTCTGGCATTGCAGTCGCTTAGGCTGGCCAAGCACATACTGATTTTTACACCCAGTTCAATCACTTTCATCATATAAGCTGAGGATGTGTTGACCCCGACCTTTTCAGGCAGTTTTTACAATTGAAACTGCGATTGAGCGAATGGCGAGTGGCAGGAGGTGACTGCTGGTCGCTAAGGCATAGCTCACACTCAGATCACAAAACACAAGTCGCAGTCGGCCAGCGATTGGGATTTGGCACCATGAAAATTCAGTAAATCTTTCAGTGATTGCAATTTCTGTTTGAGAGGCTGAGAATCGCATCCCGACCACTAAAGGAACATCCAGCGATGTAGGGGACTCCTGTATCCATGCAGTGTGTACAGCCGAAATTATCAGAAGGGTCCCAGACCTAAAAGCTAGTGTGTATGAAGTTCAGGCTCTGCTGGTCATCTGTGACCCCACCCTGGCCCGGCTCTACTCTCAGGCTATGGCACCTGTGTATGGTTGGTGGAGGTGGGGGGGATCTTGGTGGTGTACATTGCAGAAGGGATAATGTGGCATAGATGCAGCTAGTGGAGGATGAGGACCTCAGATAGATGCAGATCAGTGATCCCAGCCTGGCCACACACAATGCCTGGGGTACAGGTGCACTGAGCAACCTGCTGACACACAGGGTCTCCTGACCCTCCACCAGGGGAGGTCACTGACCCCCATCCACTGCTGTCTCCAGGCGACCAGTCACCCTAAAAAAAAAGAACACAGAGACAATGAGAGCCCATAATGGTGCAGTGTGTCACAGATTGGTTGGACAGCACAACACTAGGTACCAAGGCCCGCCCCTCCAAAGGAGGCAGAAAAAAGTCTAGAACTGACTACCCGGGAATAGCGATTAGGGAAATAAAGGAATTTTGTTTTCTGACAAAACGGAGGTAACGTTTTCCCAACACTTTCTTCAGTAAGTGAGCTGTTACAGTAAGGGCCCTTTTATACTTAATCAGTTGCTGTCAGTTATAACTGAAAGAAAACAGATTTTCAAAGTAATGCTCATGTTTCCCTATGGCACCTTTCACACTTAAAGTGAACCTCCGGACTAAAAATCTACTCAGCAGAACTGAAAAGGCTTGGTGTTTCTTTAACAGTTTCACAGCATCAGAACTTTGTTTTTCTTACCAAAGCATCATTTTTTGCTGCATTTTTAGCTAAGCTCCACCCATCAAAGGAAAAAAGCCCGGGCTTTTTTTCCCTGATGCTGTGCAGAGCATGATGGGATTTCCTATGTTGTTCATGTTGCCTAGCAACTGGGAGAGGTGGTCCGGATACAGGACAGTTGGAACTGTGTCTCATGCTCCCTGTCACCTCCTTTCAACCAGAGATTATATTACCTATCTATTTTAATTAGCATAACTAATGTAACTTAATGACTGTAGGTTTGTTTAGGCTGCAGTTCCTCTTTAACGTGTTTTAACTGAAATGTTTTTCACAATGCACTGCTATGGAAAAAACGCGTACCAATGCACACTAATTGATTAAGTGTAAAAGGGCCCTAAAAATGCATTTGAGATGAGCGTACCAGATAGACAGGAAGGAAGGAGCGGCTCGAGCCAATAGGGAAGCAGCTGCTAGAAGGGCGTCGCTGTGGCAACCACTGCATGAGGGAGATAAATGGCTCACCCTCACTGGATCACTGGAGATGAGAGGATGAGCTCCAAACATCTATGGATGGGCCTTAGGCCCCATTCCCATCTGGGCGTTTTGCTGGCGATTTTGGCAAAACGCTCAAGCTCTAGTGCTTTTGAAAGCGCTAGTGCCATAATACCCTATGGGCCTGTTCTCATTAACGCAAATCGCCAAACGCAAATTTGTATCCTGCACCATTTTCCGGCGATTTTCCGGCGATCGCGTTTAGTGCTATAGAAGCGGTAATCTCGATCGCGAAAAAAATCGCTAAGTGTTAATGGTGATTTTTTTTTTGCATTAATCGCCAGAGCAAAACACTAGCAAAAGCGCTAGCGTTTTGCGTATTGCAAGTGTGAATGGGCCCTCAAAGAGGCCCTGTAGTGACATATACTAGAATGTAGTGAATTATTCAGGACATCCACTTTTTATGTGGATTATCCTGGTTTCAACATCACCATGTGCTTCTTCTAATGCTAATTGCTGTAAGTACAAGCTGCCTGCCTGTCTCTCCAGCGCTCACTGTGACTGCTCAGCACAGGATGAAGTGATCTGAGAAGCCCTGAGCTTCTGTTGGGGGGTCCATCTCCCCCTCCTCATCTGATGTTTGTTTTCCTGAGCTGCAGAGGAATGGAGCCTGCAGGGTGGAGGGAAGAGGAACTCTGAGGAATGCCAGGTTACTAATCACTTCAATGATGTGTGTAATGGATAACAACAACATCCCATACCCCCTCCCCCTGCTGACCACAGCCAGACTCTTCTACTGACCACAACCAGACTCTACTGACCACAGCCAGACTCCTCTACTGACCACAGCCAGACTCCTCTACTGACCACAACCAGACTCTACTGACCACAGCCAGACTCCTCTACTGACCACAGCCAGACTCCTCTACTGACCACAACCAGACTCCTCTACTGACCACAACCAGACTCTACTGACCACAGCCAGACTCCTCTACTGACCACAACCAGACTCCTCTACTGACCACAACCAGACTCCTCTACTGACCACAGCCAGACTCTACTGACCACAGCCAGACTCCTCTACTGACCACAACCACACTCCTCTACTGACCACAACCAGACTCCACTGACCACAGCCAGACTCCTCTACTGACCACAACCAGACTCCTCTACTGACCACAACCAAACTCCTCTACTGACCACAACCAGACTCTACTGACCACAACCAGACTCCTCTACTGACCACAACCAGACTCCTCTACTGACCACAGCCAGACTCCTCTACTGACCACAACCAGACTCTACTGACCACAGCCAGACTCCTCTACTGACCACAACCAGACTCCTCTACTGACCACAACCAGACTCCTCTAATGACCACAACCAGACTCCTCTACTGACCACAACCAGACTCCTCTACTGACCACAACCAGACTCCTCTACTGACCACAACCAGACTCCTCTACTGACCACAACCAGACTCCTCTACTGACCACAGCCAGACGCCTCTACTGACCACAACCAGACTCCTCTACTGACCACAGCCAGACTCCTCTATTGACC
The DNA here is from genome assembly GCF_040937935.1 of Hyperolius riggenbachi. Taxonomy (NCBI): domain Eukaryota; kingdom Metazoa; phylum Chordata; class Amphibia; order Anura; family Hyperoliidae; genus Hyperolius; species Hyperolius riggenbachi. The sequence continues at coordinate 21,854,618 of NC_090646.1, read as the reverse complement.
ACAGCCAGACTCCTCTACTGACCACAACCAGACTCCTCTACTGACCACAGCCAGACTCCTCTACTGACCACAACCAGACTCCTCTACTGACCACAACCAGACTCCTCTACTGACCACAGCCAGACTCCTCTACTGACCACAGCCAGACTCCTCTACTGACCACAACCAGACTCCTCTACTGACCACAGCCAGACTCCTCTACTGACCACAGCCAGACTCCTCTACTGACCACAACCAGACTCCTCTACTGACCACAACCAGACTCCTCTACTGACCACAACCAGACTCCTCTACTGACCACAACCAGACTCCTCTACTGACCACAGCCAGACTCCTCTACTGACCACAACCAGACTCCTCTAATGACCACAACCAGACTCCTCTACTGACCACAACCAGACTCCTCTACTGACCACAACCAGACTCCTCTACTGACCACAGCCAGACTCCACTGACCACAGCCAGACTCCTCTACTGACCACAACCAGACTCCTCTACTGACCACAACCAAACTCCTCTACTGACCACAACCAGACTCTACTGACCATAGCCAGACTCTACTGACCATAGCCAGACTCTACTGACCACAACCAGACTCCTCTACTGACCACAGCCAGACTCCTCTACTGACCACAACCAGACTCCTCTACTGACCACAGCCAGACTCTTCTACTGACCACAGCCAGACTTCTCTACTGACCACAACCAGACTCCTCTACTGACCACAACCAGACTCCTCTACTGACCACAACCAGACACCTCTACTGACCACAGCCAGACTCCTCTACTGACCACAACCAGACTCCTCTACTGACCACAACCAGACTCCTCTACTGACCACAGCCAGACTCCTCTACTGACCACAGCCAGACTCCTCTACTGACCACAGCCAGACTCCTCTATTGAACACAACCAGACTCCTCTACTGACCACAACCAGACTCCTCTACTGACCACAGCCAGACTCCTCTACTGACCACAGCCAGACTCTACTGACCACAGCCAGATTCCTCTACTGACCACAGCCAGACTCTACTGACTACAGCCAGACTCCTCTACTGACCACAAGCAGACTCCTCTACTGACCACAACCAGACTCCTCTACTGACCACAACCAGACTCCTCTACTGACCACAGCCAGACTCTACTGACCACAGCCAGACTCCTCTACTGACCACAGCCAGACTCCTCTACTGACCACAGCCAGACTCCTCTACTGACCACAGCCAGACTCTACTGACTACAGCCAGACTCCTCTACTGACCACAACCAGACTCCTCTACTGACCACAACCAGACTCCTCTACTGACCACAACCAGACTCCTCTACTGACCACAGCCAGACTCTACTGACCACAGCCAGATTCCCAATTGACCACAACCAGACTCTACTAACCACAGCCAGACCTCCCTACTGACCACAGCCAGATCCCCCTACTGACCATAGCCAGATCCCCCTACTGACCACAGCCAGACCTCCCTACTGACCACAACCAGATCCCCCTACTGACCACAACCAGACTCCTCTACTGACCACAGCCAGACTCTACTGACCACAGCCAGACTCCTCTACTGACCACAGCCAGACTCCTCTACTGACCACAGCCAGACTCCTCTACTGACCACAGCCAGACTCCTCTACTGACCACAGCCAGACTCCTCTACTGACCACAGCCAGACTCCTCTACTGACCACAGCCAGACTCCTCTACTGACTACAGCCAGACTCCTCTACTGACCACAGCCAGACTCCTCTACTGACCACAGTCAGACTCTACTGACCACAGCCAGACTCTACTGACTACAGCCAGACTCCTCTACTGACCACAACCAGACTCCTCTACTGACCACAACCAGACTCCTCTACTGACCACAACCAGACTCCTCTACTGACCACAGCCAGACTCCTCTACTGACCACAGCCAGACTCCTCTACTGACCACAGCCAGACTCCTCTATTGACCACAACCAGACTCCTCTACTGACCACAACCAGACTCCTCTACTGACCACAGCCAGACTCCTCTACTGACCACAGCCAGACTCTACTGACCACAGCCAGACTCCACTGACCACAGCCAGACTCCTCTACTGACCACAACCAGACTCCTCTACTGACCACAACCAGACTCCTCTACTGACCACAACCAGACTCCTCTACTGACCACAACCAGACTCCTCTACTGACCACAGCCAGACTCCTCTACTGACCACAGCCAGACTCCTCTACTGACCACAGCCAGACTCCTCTACTGACCACAGCCAGACTCCTCTACTGACCACAGCCAGACTCCTCTACTGACCACAGCCAGACTCCTCTACTGACCACAGCCAGACTCCTCTACTGACCACAACCAGACTCCTCTACTGACCACAGCTAGACTCTACTGACCACAACCAGACTCCTCTACTGACCACAACCAGACTCCTCTACTGACCACAGCCAGACTCCTCTACTGACCACAACCAGACTCCTCTAATGACCACAACCAGACTCCTCTACTGACCACAGCCAGACTTCTCTACTGACCACAACCAGACTCCTCTACTGACCACAACCAGACTCCTCTACTGACCACAACCAGACACCTCTACTGACCACAACCAGACTCCTCTACTGACCACAACCAGACTCCTCTACTGACCACAACCAGACTCCTCTACTGACCACAGCCAGACTCCTCTACTGACCACAGCCAGACTCCTCTACTGACCACAGCCAGACTCCTCTATTGAACACAACCAGACTCCTCTACTGACCACAACCAGACTCCTCTACTGACCACAGCCAGACTCCTCTACTGACCACAGCCAGACTCTACTGACCACAGCCAGATTCCTCTACTGACCACAGCCAGACTCTACTGACTACAGCCAGACTCCTCTACTGACCACAAGCAGACTCCTCTACTGACCACAACCAGACTCCTCTACTGACCACAAACAGACTCCTCTACTGACCACAGCCAGACTCTACTGACCACAGCCAGACTCCTCTACTGACCACAGCCAGACTCCTCTACTGACCACAGCCAGACTCCTCTACTGACCACAGCCAGACTCCTCTACTGACCACAGCCAGACTCCTCTACTGACTACAGCCAGACTCCTCTACTGACCACAGCCAGACTCCTCTACTGACCACAGCCAGACTCCTCTACTGACCACAGCCAGACTCTACTGACTACAGCCAGACTCCTCTACTGACCACAACCAGACTCCTCTACTGACCACAACCAGACTCCTCTACTGACCACAACCAGACTCCTCTACTGACCACAGCCAGACTCTACTGACCACAGCCAGATTCCCAATTGACCACAACCAGACTCTACTAACCACAGCCAGACCTCCCTACTGACCACAGCCAGATCCCCCTACTGACCATAGCCAGATCCCCCTACTGACCACAGCCAGACCTCCCTACTGACCACAACCAGATCCCCCTACTGACCACAACCAGACTCCTCTACTGACCACAGCCAGACTCTACTGACCACAGCCAGACTCCTCTACTGACCACAGCCAGACTCCTCTACTGACCACAGCCAGACTCCTCTACTGACCACAGCCAGACTCCTCTACTGACCACAGCCAGACTCCTCTACTGACTACAGCCAGACTCCTCTACTGACCACAGCCAGACTCCTCTACTGACCACAGTCAGACTCTACTGACCACAGCCAGACTCTACTGACTACAGCCAGACTCCTCTACTGACCACAACCAGACTCCTCTACTGACCACAACCAGACTCCTCTACTGACCACAACCAGACTCCTCTACTGACCACAGCCAGACTCCTCTACTGACCACAGCCAGACTCCTCTACTGACCACAGCCAGACTTCTCTATTGACCACAACCAGACTCCTCTACTGACCACAACCAGACTCCTCTACTGACCACAGCCAGACTCCTCTACTGACCACAGCCAGACTCTACTGACCACAGCCAGACTCCACTGACCACAGCCAGACTCCTCTACTGACCACAGCCAGACTCCTCTACTGACCACAACCAGACTCCTCTACTGACCACAACCAGACTCCTCTACTGACCACAACCAGACTCCTCTACTGACCACAACCAGACTCCTCTACTGACCACAGCCAGACTCCTCTACTGACCACAGCCAGACTCCTCTACTGACCACAGCCAGACTCCTCTACTGACCACAGCCAGACTCCTCTATTGACCACAACCAGACTCCTCTACTGACCACAACCAGACTCCTCTACTGACCACAACCAGACTCCTCTACTGACCACAGCCAGACTCCTCTACTGACCACAGCCAGACTCTACTGACCACAGCCAGACTCCACTGACCACAGCCAGACTCCTCTACAGACCACAGCCAGACTCCTCTACTGACCACAGCCAGACTCTACTGACTACAGCCAGACTCCTCTACTGACCACAACCAGACTCCTCTACTGACCACAACCAGACTCCTCTACTGACCACAACCAGACTCCTCTACTGACCACAGCCAGACTCTACTGACCACAGCCAGACTCCTCTACTGACCACAGCCAGACTCCTCTACTGACCACAGCCAGACTCCTCTACTGACCACAGCCAGACTCCTCTACTGACCACAGCCAGACTCTACTGACCACAGCCAGACTCTACTGACTACAGCCAGACTCCTCTACTGACCACAACCAGACTCCTCTACTGACCACAACCAGACTCCTCTACTGACCACAGCCAGACTCTACTGACCACAGCCAGATTCCCTATTGACCACAACCAGACTCTACTAACCACAGCCAGACCTCCCTACTGACCACAGCCAGATCCCCCTACTGACCATAGCCAGACCTCCCTACTGACCACAACCAGATCCCCCTACTGACCACAACCAGACTCCTCTACTGACCACAACCAGACTCCTCTACTGACCACAGCCAGACTCCTCTACTGACCACAGCCAGACTCCTCTACTGACCACAGCCAGACTCCTCTACTGACGACAGCCAGACTCCTCTACTGACGACAGCCAGACTCCTCTACTGACGACAGCCAGACTCCTCTACTGACCACAACCAGACTCCTCTACTGACCACAACCAGACTCCTCTACTGACCACAGCCAGACTCCTCTACTGACCACAGCCAGACTCTACTGACCACAGCCAGACTCTACTGACTACAGCCAGACTCCTCTACTGACCACAACCAGACTCCTCTACTGACCACAACCAGACTCCTCTACTGACCACAGCCAGACTCTACTGACCACAGCCAGATTCCCTATTGACCACAACCAGACTCTACTAACCACAGCCAGACCTCCCTACTGACCACAGCCAGATCCCCCTACTGACCATAGCCAGATCCCCCTACTGACCACAGCCAGACCTCCCTACTGACCACAACCAGATCCCCCTACTGACCACAACCAGATCCCCCTACTGACCACAACCAGATCCCCCTACTGACCACAGCCAGATCCCCCTACTGACCACAGCCAGATCCCCCTACTGACCACAGCCAGATCCCCCTACTGACCACAGCCGGACCCCCCCCCCCCCCTTCCCCCCTCCCCACTGATCATGGTCAGACTCCTCTACTGACCACAGCCAGGAGGAGCTAGGAGGCCATCCATCCTCCCTCTCACCTGAATGACAAGACTCACAGTTGCAGTTAATCACATTTCAGTTGATACACTGGTAAGTTCATAGGTTGGCCTCTGGAGCTTTTTATAGATCATTGTCCCAGTTCTCCTGCTGCCAGTGGCTGGGCTCTTGTTGTGTTACAACAATAAGTTCCTCATCTCTCATTAACTAGCATCTGAAAGACCCCTGATTGCTCCTTGGTGGGGACCATCCTCTTTATTCCAGCACAGAATAGCAGCTTACTTTATGAAAAGGCTGACTGGATACTGTCTGCCCTCTGTTTACCTTCCCGACATGTGTCCATTCATTGAAGCAGCCAATCGCTGCACCCCTACACACCAAACTGTTCTCTGGTCAATCATAAATCTGGTCAATCATATGTGTGTGTACCCGTAGATAAAGTCCAGGGATCCTCAATGACCATGGGCGTCCGCAGAAAATTTTCCAGGGGGGGCAAAAAGGGGGGAGCAAAACGTGGGGCGAATCTGGGGTGTTGTGGGGCTACGTCATGTGGCGCGCATAGCGCGCCGCGCCGTAAATGGGTGTGGTCATGAACCAGAATGTGGGTGTGGTCGTGGGTGGAGACAAGTTTACATGAACTAAGCAATGGTGGGACATTAGATTAGGACAGTGGTGGCGAACCTTTTGGAGGTCGAGTGTCCAAACTGCAAAGTCACTTTACTATCACAAAGTGCCAACAGCAATTTAAACTAAATACAAACGTTTTAACTCATACATGAACATTATGGAAAATTAAGTTGAAAATAAACTGTGAAGATAAACAATTTCATCCATCCTACTCCTGAAAAATGTATTCATTTTTTTTAGAACCTCCCAGTTTCATTTTCTGTTTTAAAAAGCGGAAAAAGTAGGTTTAATGCTATTGTCTCATATGATGATGATTCAGCTTTTCCCATAGTCTCGCAGTTAGCAATCATGTGACCTCCAACAAGACAAATTCAGCAATCATGAGGGCCCCCCCCCCCCATCAAGACAAATTCAGCAATCATGAGGCCCCCAACATGACCAACTCAGCAATCATGAGGCCCCAACAAGACAAATTCAGCAATCATGAGGCCCCCAACAAGACAAATTCAGCAATCATGAGGTCCCCAAAAAGACAAATTTAGCAATCTTGAGGCCCCCAACAAATCATGAGGCCCCCAACAAGACAAAGTCAGTAACCATGAGGCCCGCAACAAGACAAATTCAGCAGTCATGAGGCACATAAATAGACAGCTTTTCACATAAATAGGCAGAATGCCCCCTTAATATGTAGACACCTCTCACCTGGCCGCAGTTCCCCAAAATACACTCAATCTGACAGCAGTGGTTCCCCAAAAATAGGTAGCCCCAGGTCTATAGGTGTCCCCAGAATAGGTGGCCAGCGGTATAGATGTCCCCAGAACTGGTAGCCAGGGGTAGAGATGTCCCCAGAACAGGTAGCCAGGGGTATATGTGCCCAGTATATGTAGTCAGGGGTATATGTGCCCAGTATATGTAGGCAGCGGTATATGTGCCCAGTATATGTAGTCAGGGGTATATGTGCCCAGTATATGTAGGCAGGGGTATATGTGCCCAGTATATATAGCCAGGGGTATATGTGCCCAGTATATGTAGCCAGGGGTATATGTGCCCAGTATATATAGCCAGGGGTATATGTGCCCAGTATATGTAGCCAGGTGTATAGGTGTCCCCAGTATATGTAGCCAGGGGTATATGTGCCCAGTATATGTAGTCAGGGGGTATATGTGCCCAGTATATGTAGCCAGGGGTATATGTGCCCAGTATATGTAGCCAGGTGTATAGGTGTCCCCAGTATATGTAGCCAGGGGTATATGTGCCCAGTATATGTAGTCAGGGGGTATATGTGCCCAGTATATGTAGTCAGGGGGTATATGTGCCCAGTATATGTAGTCAGGGGTATATGTGCCCAGTATATGTAGCCAGGGGTATATGTGCCCAGTATATGTAGCCAGGGGTATATGTGCCCAGTATATGTAGCCTGGGGTATATGTGCCCAGTATATGTAGCCAGGGGTATATGTGCCCAGTATATGTAGGCAGGGGTATATGTCCCAGTATATGTAGGCAGGGGTATATGTGCCCAGTATATATATATCCATGGGTATATGTGCCTAGTATATGTAGCCAGGGGTATGTGTAGCCAGTATATGTAGGCAGGGGTATATGTGCCCAGTATATGTAGGCAGGGGTATATGTGCCCAGTATATATAGCCAGGGGTATATGTGCCCAGTATATGTAGCCAGGGGTATATGTAGCCAGTATATGTAGGCAGGGGTATATGTGCCCAGTATATGTAGGCAGGGGTATATGTGCCCAGTATATGTAGGCAGGGATATATGTCCCAGTATATGTAGGCAGGGGTATATGTCCCAGTATATGTAGGCAGGGGTATACAGTATGTCCCAGTATATGTAGCCAGGGGGATATGTCCCAGTATATGTAGGCAGGAGTATATGTGCCCAGTATATGTAGGCAGGGGTATATGTGTCCAGTATATATAGCCAGGGGTATATGTGCCCAGTGTATATATAGCTAGGGGTATATGTGCCCACTGCCCAGTATATGTAGGCAGGGGTATATGTCCCCAGAAAAAGTGGCCAGGTGTGCCCCAGCAGGAGGGGAGCAGCGCAGAGAAGAGGCAGAGCTATGGGCACTCACCTTTGGGGGCTCTCCCTCCCTCGCTCTGCCCTCCAGAACGAAGTGTGCAGCGGCTGGGCAGCGGGCGGAACTTACCTCGTCTCGTCGCATGCGCGGATGGATTAGCCGCTACTCTGGTCTGATCCAGACCAGAGTGCGGCACCAGAACTTTCGGTGCAGGAGCGAGACGAGGTAAGTTCCGCCCGCTGCCCAGCCGCTGCACACTTCGTTCCGGAGGGGACAGCGAGGGAGAGAGAGCCCCCTAAGGTGAGGGAAGGGGGGGAGACGTCCGCCCTTCCCCACTGTGCCCATAGCTCTCTCTCTTCTCTGCGCTGCTCCCCTCCTACTGGCTGCACGGGCACGCGGCCAGGGGGGGGGGGGCAGCGGGCGGCCAAGCTCGGGCAGATGCCCGGTTTTGCCCTATGTGCGGACGCCCATGTCAATGACATGCAGATACTTACGAGATGATGCAGGGATATGAATATTTCGTATGCAGATTTATATAGGGACTAAGCCAACCCTGCCAAGGTGCAATTTGATTGGTCCATTCTCAAGCTGCATAGATTGGCATTATCCTGCATCACCTGAGGATTATTGGCACCTTATTAACCATTCCTGGCTGGAGTCATGCAAAGGGAAAGATAAGCCAAGAAGGGCAGCTACAGATATCAGCGGTAATGACAACCAATAGATATCAGCACATGCAGAACCTCCTATGCTACGCTAACGCTGGGCATACACGGCGTCGAGTGGAGGATTATCAATCGAGCCTGATGGCTTGATTGATAATATCCGACGTGTCCGATTCCACACTCGATCCCCGCAGGCGGACAATAGCGGCGAATTGAGCGGATGATAAGAAGCGCACGCGCGGACGAGCGGGGATCGATCCGGCATCTAATCGGCCGCTGGATCGACCCGTGTACGCCCAGCATTACACAGCGGTGTGAAGCCAGTTAGTAAATGGTGTGCATTCGCGTGCAAACACTCAGGGTTCGTTCACACTACAAGCGTTTTAGTCATTTTTTAAGCGCTGGGGATTTTTCAAAATCGCCCTGAAAGCGCTTGTGCAATGATTCCCTATGAGAGAGTTCACATCTGAGTGGTTAGTTTCCGATCCGCTCAGCAAAGCGCAGCATGGACCATTTTTGAGGCGATTCCACCTCAATGGAAGGTATAGGAAAATCGCAAAACGCTCAAAAAATCGTTTTGTGCAGTGATTGCGTTCGCGTTTTTAAGAATAAATACATTGTATTTATTCCTTTCCGGGTCAAAGAGTTCACTTTCTGACTAACAGGAAGTGTAAAAACGCCATTGCTGTGCAAAAGCGCTTAGAAAAGCGCTTTTACAAAAAAAAACAGCGTGCAGATAATCGCCGGGAATCGGATAGAAAAATAGCGTCAAAAGACGCCAAACGTGGACGGCCACGCGAACGGAGCGCAATGTGAAAAAGGCCTGAGAGACCTTTCAGTAAGTAGCCAGTCCAGAAGCAGTGTATGTTTATCACTGTGAATCGCAGTTGGTTTATGTCAGTATTACGTCTTAATTATACAACGTTTTAGACACTTAGGCCTCGTTCACATTGCGTTGTGCTCAATTATTTAAATCACTTCCTGACGTAAGTTAGGAATTGATTACTTTGCCCCCGAAATGAATTAATACAATGTATATACGGTATTCATTAAAGCACTGAGGAAATCGCTATACAAAGCGTTTTTTCAAGCGCTTTGCGATATTTTTATACCTTCCATTCAGGGCAAATCGCCCTGAAAGTGGTCCATGCAGCACTTTAGTCAGCGACAAGCAAACGGAACGCCCCAATGATAACTATCTCATTGGAAAGCATAATGTAAGCGCAACTGTTGAATTTTTGCAGTTATTTCAAGCAAAGTATTTCTTTGTCCATATAAGGCTCCCTGCACACTGCACGCGATTCCGATTTTTAATCTTTTTTTACATGCGATTCCGATTTTTAATTGTTCCAGCATGCTGCATTTTTTCTGTTTTTTTTTTTATAGCATTCAGGGAAAATTGGAATCGGAATGGCAAATCGGATTTGCATTGTGCCGGGAGCCTAAGGCAGGGTTCATATTTGCAAGGCTGTAAAGTCTACTTTAGGGGACCCAGCAGGAAATCTCACTGGAAAATTCCGCTAACGTGATTGGGTGGACGGCTCCCTCTTAAACGGCTAGGTTTCCAATAGGTTGTAGTAAACTACGCCCACACTATTCAGCCAATCACATCGCTGCTTGCTGTAAGAGGGTACTGTGAAAATTGTTCCCTATGAGGTTTCCTGCTGTGTTCCCTAATGTAAACCAGCAACACATTTTTATGCTACTGCATTTCTGTGTTTTCCATCCGGTTTGCATCGGGTTTATCAGTTTTTTGACGAGTTTTGTCCCATTGACTATGCATAATCCTTCTCAAATGCAAGCAGAAAAGGAGTGTGCTGTCAGTTTCTTTTAAAGCACAACTGCAGTGAGAGGTATTTGGAGGCTGCCATATTTATTTCCCTTTAAACAATACCAGTTGCCTGGCAGCCCTGCTGGCCTACTTGGCTGTGGTAGAGTCTGAATCACACCAGAAACAAGCATGCAGCTAATCTTATCAGATCTGACAATAATGTCAGAAACACTTGATATGCTGCATGCTTGTTCAGGGGCTATGGCTAAAAGTATTAGAGGCAGAGGATCAGCAAGACTAACAAGCAACTGGTATTATTTTAAAAGGAAAAATTCATATCACTCGCAGTTTAGGTTCCCTTTAACATGGACAAAAGGCAACACAGAGTGATAGATAGATAGGTCCACATGCAACCATTAGGTGTCCACATGCGATTTTGTATTGTGCCTAAGTGCACTTGAAGTGTGACCAGCGCCTCTGTATGGCCCAGTGCACACCAAAAACCTCTAGCAGATCCGCAAAACGCTAGAGGTTTTTGAAGCAGATTTTCAGAGCCATTCTAGGCATATTTAGGCCCCAGTCACACTTGCAAAACGCTAGCGCTTTTGCTCTGGTGTTTTTTGGCAAATAACGCCATTCACACTTGGGGCGATTTCCCAGCAATCGCGATTAGCACTTCTATAGCACTAATCGCCGGGAAATCGCCTGAAAATGGTGCAGGAAATTTTTTTGGAGCGATTTGCGTTAATTGCCGCAAATTGCCCAAGTGAGAACAGGCCCATAGGTTATTGCACTAGCGCTTTAAAAAGCGCTAGCGCTTGAGCGTGAATGGGGCCTTAGGCCTAGTGCACACCAGAGCGGTTCGGTCGCGTTTTTCGATCCGCTTGCGGTTACGGATCCGCTTGGGTAATGTATTTCAATGGGGTGGTGCACACCAGAGCGGGAGGTGTTTTGCAGAAACGCATACTCCCAGGCTGTTGCAGATTTTGGATTGCGGAGGCGTTTCTGGCTCATTGTAAAGTACAGGAAAACGCAAACCACTCTGAAAAACGCTACATCAGAGCGGTTTTCCAGGCGTTTTTGTTACAGAAGCTGTTCAGTAACAGCTTTACTGTAACAATATCTGTAATCTGCTGTACCAAAAGCCGCAGCACAAAACCGCAAAACGCTAGCAAAACGCTTCAAAATAATAAGAAAAAACGCAGCTAAAAACGCTAGCGTTTTGCGGATCTGCTTGCGGTTTTTGGTGTGCACCAGGCCATAGAGAGGTTTTCTAAACATACCTAGTGGTTTTTGGAGCGTTTTTGTGTAGCAGATTTCATGTATTGTTACAGTAAAGCTGTTACGGAACAGCTTCTGTAACAAAAACACCTGGAAAACCGCTCTGATCTAGCGTTTTTCAGAGCGGTTTTCCACTTTCCTATACTTTACATTGAGGCAGAAACGCCTCAGAAATCTAAAAACTGCAGCAGCCCCCAAGTTTGCATTTGTGGAAAAAAACGAGTCGCTCTGGTGTGCACCATCCCAATCACTTTCATTAGCCAAGCGGTTTCCCCCCGCAATCGTTTTATAAAACGCTTCAGAACCGCTCTGGTGTGCACCAGCCCTATCAGTTATTTTCCTTTGGTTGGCTGTTATTGGAAGGACAGTCCGGCAGCTGTGTCCTGATACAGATCTACTGACTGGCAGGTGTTTGTGTTTGCATGGGGGGTGCTCATTGTTGGCATGGAGGAGCGAGCAGGTGGAGCGCATTCTCTGCCAGGTGCGTTTCTCCGATGTGGTTTTCAGGTTATCATAGCTGTGTCCATTTATAGATAAACCATCAGCTGTGAGCAGCCTCTGTGTGTGATTAGCGAGAGATCTGAGGTAAGACAGGAGAGTTCAGCTATTGGTGCGGATTAGGATAATAAGCCATTTATCTATACTCCACAGGTTTCCCCCCAATTATCCTGGCCTGCAGATATGTGTCTGGATGGGGGTGGCTGGGAAGCTGGGGATTCTGGGTAGTGGCTGGCGGGATAAAGCTTCTTATAGGCCTCAGCTTACAGGCCTGACATCCCAGCAGCAGGAGGGAGCGCTGAGCTGTGAGACCCCAAGCCAGGGATTACCATAACCGTCCCCTGGCTGAGGCAGATAAGCCCTGACACACAAGCCAGAGGCCTGCATTCATCAGCAGGCCAGAGACGTGACAGGCGGTACAATACATGGGGAGATCGCGGTACAATCGCTGGAGTGGGAAATGATAGAAACGAGACTGAATCGCAGTGGGATCACATTTGCATTTCCCCGTGGAAAACAGCTCTATAAGGGCTGTTTCACTCCAAAAAACGCAAAACGTGATTGCGAAACACGATTAAACGCATTTTGAATTTCGTGTTTTTTCGATTTTCACTATGTTGGCCTCATTTGAAGGGCAGGAACAATGCAGCAGAACTACGACTGCTTTTTTAGAAAATCTAAAATGCGTTCAGTATGAATGCTTTCCCCCGATTCCAATTGTAACGTTACTGTACTCGCATTTAGAAAATCGCTGCGGTCTGCATAAAATTGGCAGTATGCAATTTATTATCATTATTTACAGATCCCCAACATCTGCCGTGCGCGGTGCAAAACACATATTGGGGAACACAGAGACAGGAAATGTTCACAATTCTGTACAATTTAGAAAAAAGAAAGAAACAGCAGTGCCATTACAATGGCAGTCCTATTTCTTTCTTTTTTCTAAATTGCACTAAATACTGCCTATTGCACATTCTGCAGGATTATTTGCTTATTAATTATGTATGGTGCTGGTCCATTTGTAGAAATTCACAACTCTGTACAATCAGGACATCCAGCAATACAAATACATACATAGTTTGTGTGTAGTTTGAGCTATACGCATGTATAACAATAATAGTGTGTGACTGTGTTGGGGACATTAGAGTGTAAGCTCTTGTGGTGCAGAGACTGATGGGAAGGGATCAGTGATCTCTGTACAGCGCTGTAGTATATGTCAGAGCTATATAAATGTATAATAATAATAATAGTGTGTGGTCTGGTGAGGACATTAGTGTGTAAGCTCTTGTGGTGCAGAGACTGATGGGAAGGGATCAGTGATCTCTGTACAGCGCTGTGGTATATGTCCTGGCAGAGGAGCTGCCACTCTCCAGAGCACTGACACCTGCTGGCCTGGTCATGCAGAACCCTCTGTAGGGTGACAGATGAAAGGGAGGACATCTCAGTAATCAGTTAAGTGACCTCCCTTCTCTACAGCACAGAAACAATCTCCTAAGTACAAGCAGGCTGCTCCTCCACCGGCCTCCCCTGTGCCCCGGGCTAATCAGTAACCTGGCCTTTATCCCACACAGACCTCAGGAGATGCATGTGCTCCATTTCCCGCCTGTTACCTCAATCTCCCTCCATTCCTCAGGCACAGTGCAATCTCCCTCCATTCCTCAGGCATGCAGCAATCTCCCTTCATTCCTCAGGCACAATCTCCCTCCATTCCTCAGGCACGCTGCAATCTCCCTCCATTCCTCCGGCACGCTGCAATCTCCCTCCATTCCTCAGGCACAATCCCCCTCCATTCCTCAGGCACAATCTCCCTCCATTCCTCAGGCACATCGCTGCAATCTCCCTCCATTCCTCAGGCACAATCTCCCTCCATTCCTCAGGCACGCTGCAATCTCCCTCCGTTCCTCAGGCACAATATCCCTCCATTCCTCAGGCACGCAGCAATCTCCCTTCATTCCTCAGGCACGCTGCAATCTCCCTCCGTTCCTCAGGCACGCCGCAATCTCCCTCCATTCCTCAGGCACGCAGCAATCTCCCTTCGTTCCTCAGGCACGCTGCAATCTCCCTCCGTTCCTCAGGCACGCCGCAATCTCCCTCCATTCCTCAGGCACGCAGCAATCTCCCTTCATTCCTCAGGCACGCTGCAATCTCCCTCCGTTCCTCAGGCACGCCGCAATCTCCCTCCATTCCTCAGGCATGCCGCAATCTCCCTCCATTCCTCAGGCACATCACAATCTCCCTCCATTCCTCAGGCACGCCACAATCTCACTCCATTCCTCAGGCACGCCGCAATCTCCCTCCATTCCTCAGACACATTACAATCTCCCTCCATTCCTCAGACACATCACAATCTCCCTCCATTCCTCAGGCACATCACAATCTCCCTCCATTCCTCAGGCACATCACAATCTCCCTCCATTCCTCAGGCACAATCTCCCTCCATTCCTCAGGCACGCTGCAATCTCCCTCCGTTCCTCAGGCACGCCGCAATCTCCCTCCATTCCTCAGGCACATCACAATCTCCCTCCATTCCTCAGGCACATCACAATCTCCCTCCATTCCTCAGGCACGCCGCAATCTCCCTCCATTCCTCAGACACATTACAATCTCCCTCCATTCCTCAGACACATTACAATCTCCCTCCATTCCTCAGACACATTACAATCTCCCTCCATTCCTCAGGCACATCACAATCTCCCTCCATTCCTCAGGCACATCACAATCTCCCTCCATTCCTCAGGCACATCACAATCTCCCTCCATTCCTCAGACACATCACAATCTCCCTCCATTCCTCAGGCACATCACAATCTCCCTCCATTCCTCAGGCACGCCGCAATCTCCCTCCATTCCTCAGGCACATCACAATCTCCCTCCATTCCTCAGGCACATCACAATCTCCCTCCATTCCTCAGGCACCCCGCACTCTCTCTCCATTCCTCAGGCACGCCGCAATCTCGATCCATTCCTCAGACACATCACAATCTCCCTCCATTCCTCAGGCACATCACAATCTCCCTCCATTCCTCAGGCACATCACAATCTCCCTCCATTCCTCAGGCACATCACAATCTCCCTCCATTCCTCAGGCACGCAGCAATCTCCCTCCATTCCTCAGGCACATCACAATCTCCCTCCATTCCTCAGGCACGCTGCAATCTCCCTCCATTCCTCAGGCACAATCTCCCTCCATTCCTCAGGCACGCTGCAACCTCCCTCCATTCCTCAGGCATGCCACAATCTCCCTCCATTCCTCAGGCACCCCGCTATCTCCCTACATTCCTCAGGCACCCCGCAATCTCCCTCCATTCCTCAGGCACGCCGCAATCTCCCTCCATTCCTCAGACACGCAGCAATCTCCCTCCATTCCTCAGGCACGCTGCAATCTCCCTCCATTCCTCAGGCACGCCGCAATTTCCCTCCATTCCTCAGGCACGCCGCACTCTCTCTCCATTCCTCAGGCACGCCGCAATCTCCCTCCATTCCTCAGGCACGCCGCACTCTCTCTCCATTCCTCAGGCACGCCGCAATCTCCCTTCATTCCTCAGGCTTGCCGCAATCTCTCTCCATTCCTCAGGCACGCCGCAATCTCCCTCCATTCCTCAGGCAAGCCGCAATCTCCCTCCATTCCTCAGGCACGCCGCAATCTCCCTCCATTCCTCAGGCTTGCTGCAATCTCCCTCCATTCCTCAGGCACGCCGCAATCCTCAGGCACTATCCCCCTCCATTCCTCAGGCACGCCGCAATCTCCCTCCATTCCTCAGGCACAATCCCCCTCCATTCCTCAGGCACATTGCAATCTCCCTCCATTCCTCAGGCACGCCGCACTCTCTCTCCATTCCTCAGGCACAATCTCCCTCCATTCCTCAGGCACAATCTCCCTCCATTCCTCAGGCAAGCCGCAATCTCCCTCCATTCCTCAGGCACGCCGCAATCTCCCTCCATTCCTCAGGCTTGCTGCAATCTCCCTCCATTCCTCAGGCACGCCGCAATCCTCAGGCACTATCCCCCTCCATTCCTCAGGCACGCCGCAATCTCCCTCCATTCCTCAGGCACGCCGCACTCTCTCTCCATTCCTCAGGCACAATCCCCCTCCATTCCTCAGGCACATTGCAATCTCCCTCCATTCCTCAGGCACGCCGCACTCTCTCTCCATTCCTCAGGCACAATCTCTCTCCATTCCTCAGGCACAATCTCCCTCCATTCCTCAGGCACATTGCAATCTCCCTCCATTCCTCAGGCACGCTGCTATCTCCCACCATTCCTCAGGCATGCCGCAATCTCCCTCCATTCCTCAGGCACAATCTCCCTCCATTCCTCAGGTACAATCTCCCTCCATTCCTCAGGCACGCCGCAATCTCCCTCCATTCCTCAGGCACGCCGCAATCTCCCTCCATTTCTTTAGGCACGCTGCAATCTCCCTCCATTCCTCAGGCACGCTGCAATCTCCCTCCATTCCTCAGGCACAATCTCCCTCCATTCCTCAGGCACAATCTCCCTCCATTCCTCAGGCACAATCTCCCTCCATTCCTCAGGCACTCTGCAATCTCCCTGCATTCCTCAGGCACAATCTCCCTCCATTCCTCAGGCACAATCTCCCTCCATTCCTCAGGCACGCTGCAATCTCCCTCCATTCCTCAGGCACAATCTCCCTCCATTCCTCAGGCACAATCTCCCTCCATTCCTCAGGCACAATCTCCCTCCATTCCTCAGGCACAATCTCCCTCCATTCCTCAGGCACAATCTCCCTCCATTCCTCAGGCACAATCTCCCTCCATTCCTCAGGCACAATCTCCCTCCATTCCTCAGGCACAATCTCCCTCCATTCCTCAGGCACAATCTCCCTCCATTCCTCAGGCACTCTGCAATCTCCCTCCATTCCTCAGGCACAATCTCCCTCCATTCCTCAGGCACAATCTCCCTCCATTCCTCAGGCACAATCTCCCTCCATTCCTCAGGCACAATCTCCCTCCATTCCTCAGGCACAATCTCCCTCCATTCCTCAGGCACGCTGCAATCTCCCTCCATTCCTCAGGCACAATCTCCCTCCATTCCTCAGGCACGCCACAATCTCCCTCCATTCCTCAGGCACAATCTCCCTCCATTCCTCAGGCACAATCTCCCTCCATTCCTCAGGCACGCTGCAATCTCCCTTCATTCCTCAGGCACAATCTCCCTCCATTCCTCAGACACAATCTCCCTCCATTCCTCAGACACAATCTCCCTCCATTCCTCAGACACAATCTCCCTCCATTCCTCAGGCACAATCTCCCTCCATTCCTCAGACACACTGCTATCTCCCTCCATTCCTCAGGCACAATCTCCCTCCATTCCTCAGGCACAATCTCCCTCCATTCCTCAGACACACTGCTATCTCCCTCCATTCCTCAGGCACAATCTCCCTCCATTCCTCAGGCACAATCTCCCTCCATTCCTCAGGCACGCTGCAATCTCCCTCCATTCCTCAGGCACGCAGCAATCTCCCTTCATTCCTTAGGCACGCTGCAATCTCCCTCCGTTCCTCAGGCACGCCGCAATCTCCCTCCATTCCTCAGGCATGCCGCAATCTCCCTCCATTCCTCAGGCACATCACAATCTCCCTCCATTCCTCAGGCACGCTACAATCTCCCTCCATTCCTCAGGCACAATCTCCCTCCATTCCTCAGGCACAATCTCCCTCCATTCCTCAGGCACGCTGCAATCTCCCTCCGTTCCTCAGGCACGCCGCAATCTCCCTCCATTCCTCAGGCACATCACAATCTCCCTCCATTCCTCAGGCACATCACAATCTCCCTCCATTCCTCAGGCACATCACAATCTCCCTCCATTCCTCAGGCACGCCGCAATCTCCCTTCATTCCTCAGACACATTACAATCTCCCTCCATTCCTCAGACACATCACAATCTCCCTCCATTCCTCAGGCACATCACAATCTCCCTCCATTCCTCAGGCACATCACAATCTCCCTCCATTCCTCAGGCACATCACAATCTCCCTCCATTCCTCAGGCACATCACAATCTCCCTCCATTCCTCAGACACATCACAATCTCCCTCCATTCCTCAGGCACATCACAATCTCCCTCCATTCCTCAGGCACGCCGCAATCTCCCTCCATTCCTCAGGCACATCACAATCTCCCTCCATTTCTCAGGCACATCACAATCTCCCTCCATTCCTCAGGCACCCCGCACTCTCTCTCCATTCCTCAGGCACGCCGCAATCTCCCTCCATTCCTCAGACACATCACAATCTCTCTCCATTCCTCAGGCACATCACAATCTCCCTCCATTCCTCAGGCACATCACAATCTCCCTCCATTCCTCAGGCACATCACAATCTCCCTCCATTCCTCAGGCACGCAGCAATCTCCCTCCATTCCTCAGGCACATCACAATCTCCCTCCATTCCTCAGGCACGCTGCAATCTCCCTCCATTCCTCAGGCACAATCTCCCTCCATTCCTCAGGCACGCTGCAACCTCCCTCCATTCCTCAGGCATGCCACAATCTCCCTCCATTCCTCAGGCACCCCGCTATCTCCCTACATTCCTCAGGCACCCCGCAATCTCCCTCCATTCCTCAGGCACGCCGCAATCTCCCTCCATTCCTCAGACACGCAGCAATCTCCCTCCATTCCTCAGACACGCAGCAATCTCCCTCCATTCCTCAGGCACGCCGCAATCTCCCTCCATTCCTCAGGCACGCCGCACTCTCTCTCCATTCCTCAGGCACGCCGCAATCTCCCTCCATTCCTCAGGCACGCCGCACTCTCTCTCCATTCCTCAGGCACGCCGCAATCTCCCTTCATTCCTCAGGCACGCCGCAATCTCTCTCCATTCCTCAGGCACGCCGCAATCTCCCTCCATTCCTCAGGCAAGCAGCAATCTCCCTCCATTCCTCAGGCACGCCGCAATCTCCCTCCATTCCTCAGGCTTGCTGCAATCTCCCTCCATTCCTCAGGCACGCCGCAATCCTCAGGCACTATCCCCCTCCATTCCTCAGGCACGCCGCAATCTCCCTCCATTCCTCAGGCACGCCGCACTCTCTCTCCATTCCTCAGGCACAATCCCCCTCCATTCCTCAGGCACATTGCAATCTCCCTCCATTCCTCAGGCACGCCGCACTCTCTCTCCATTCCTCAGGCACAATCTCCCTCCATTCCTCAGGCACAATCTCCCTCCATTCCTCAGGCAAGCCGCAATCTCCCTCCATTCCTCAGGCACGCCGCAATCTCCCTCCATTCCTCAGGCTTGCTGCAATCTCCCTCCATTCCTCAGGCACGCCGCAATCCTCAGGCACTATCCCCCTCCATTCCTCAGGCACGCCGCAATCTCCCTCCATTCCTCAGGCACGCCGCACTCTCTCTCCATTCCTCAGGCACAATCCCCCTCCATTCCTCAGGCACATTGCAATCTCCCTCCATTCCTCAGGCACGCCGCACTCTCTCTCCATTCCTCAGGCACAATCTCCCTCCATTCCTCAGGCACATTGCAATCTCCCTCCATTCCTCAGGCACGCTGCTATCTCCCACCATTCCTCAGGCATGCCGCAATCTCCCTCCATTCCTCAGGCACAATCCCCCTCTATTCCTCAGGCACAATCTCCCTCCATTCCTCAGGCACATCGCTGCAATCTCCCTCCATTCCTCAGGCACAATCTCCCTCCATTCCTCAGGCACGCTGCAATCTCCCTCCGTTCCTCAGGCACAATATCCCTCCATTCCTCAGGCACGCAGCAATCTCCCTTCATTCCTCAGGCACGCTGCAATCTCCCTCCGTTCCTCAGGCACGCCGCAATCTCCCTCCATTCCTCAGGCACGCAGCAATCTCCCTTCATTCCTCAGGCACGCTGCAATCTCCCTCCGTTCCTCAGGCACGCCGCAATCTCCCTCCATTCCTCAGGCACGCAGCAATCTCCCTTCATTCCTCAGGCACGCTGCAATCTCCCTCCGTTCCTCAGGCACGCCGCAATCTCCCTCCATTCCTCAGGCATGCCGCAATCTCCCTCCATTCCTCAGGCACATCACAATCTCCCTCCATTCCTCAGGCACGCCACAATCTCACTCCATTCCTCAGGCACGCCGCAATCTCCCTCCATTCCTCAGACACATTACAATCTCCCTCCATTCCTCAGACACATCACAATCTCCCTCCATTCCTCAGGCACATCACAATCTCCCTCCATTCCTCAGGCACATCACAATCTCCCTCCATTCCTCAGGCACAATCTCCCTCCATTCCTCAGGCACGCTGCAATCTCCCTCCGTTCCTCAGGCACGCCGCAATCTCCCTCCATTCCTCAGGCACATCACAATCTCCCTCCATTCCTCAGGCACATCACAATCTCCCTCCATTCCTCAGGCACGCCGCAATCTCCCTCCATTCCTCAGACACATTACAATCTCCCTCCATTCCTCAGACACATTACAATCTCCCTCCATTCCTCAGACACATTACAATCTCCCTCCATTCCTCAGGCACATCACAATCTCCCTCCATTCCTCAGGCACATCACAATCTCCCTCCATTCCTCAGGCACATCACAATCTCCCTCCATTCCTCAGGCACATCACAATCTCCCTCCATTCCTCAGACACATCACAATCTCCCTCCATTCCTCAGGCACATCACAATCTCCCTCCATTCCTCAGGCACGCCGCAATCTCCCTCCATTCCTCAGGCACATCACAATCTCCCTCCATTCCTCAGGCACATCACAATCTCCCTCCATTCCTCAGGCACCCCGCACTCTCTCTCCATTCCTCAGGCACGCCGCAATCTCCCTCCATTCCTCAGACACATCACAATCTCCCTCCATTCCTCAGGCACATCACAATCTCCCTCCATTCCTCAGGCACATCACAATCTCCCTCCATTCCTCAGGCACATCACAATCTCCCTCCATTCCTCAGGCACGCAGCAATCTCCCTCCATTCCTCAGGCACATCACAATCTCCCTCCATTCCTCAGGCACGCTGCAATCTCCCTCCATTCCTCAGGCACAATCTCCCTCCATTCCTCAGGCACGCTGCAACCTCCCTCCATTCCTCAGGCATGCCACAATCTCCCTCCATTCCTCAGGCACCCCGCTATCTCCCTACATTCCTCAGGCACCCCGCAATCTCCCTCCATTCCTCAGGCACGCCGCAATCTCCCTCCATTCCTCAGACACGCAGCAATCTCCCTCCATTCCTCAGGCACGCTGCAATCTCCCTCCATTCCTCAGGCACGCCGCAATTTCCCTCCATTCCTCAGGCACGCCGCACTCTCTCTCCATTCCTCAGGCACGCCGCAATCTCCCTCCATTCCTCAGGCACGCCGCACTCTCTCTCCATTCCTCAGGCACGCCGCAATCTCCCTTCATTCCTCAGGCTTGCCGCAATCTCTCTCCATTCCTCAGGCACGCCGCAATCTCCCTCCATTCCTCAGGCAAGCCGCAATCTCCCTCCATTCCTCAGGCACGCCGCAATCTCCCTCCATTCCTCAGGCTTGCTGCAATCTCCCTCCATTCCTCAGGCACAATCCCCCTCCATTCCTCAGGCACAATCTCCCTCCATTCCTCAGGCACATCGCTGCAATCTCCCTCCATTCCTCAGGCACAATCTCCCTCCATTCCTCAGGCACGCTGCAATCTCCCTCCGTTCCTCAGGCACAATATCCCTCCATTCCTCAGGCACGCAGCAATCTCCCTTCATTCCTCAGGCACGCTGCAATCTCCCTCCGTTCCTCAGGCACGCCGCAATCTCCCTCCATTCCTCAGGCACGCAGCAATCTCCCTTCATTCCTCAGGCACGCTGCAATCTCCCTCCGTTCCTCAGGCACGCCGCAATCTCCCTCCATTCCTCAGGCACGCAGCAATCTCCCTTCATTCCTCAGGCACGCTGCAATCTCCCTCCGTTCCTCAGGCACGCCGCAATCTCCCTCCATTCCTCAGGCATGCCGCAATCTCCCTCCATTCCTCAGGCACATCACAATCTCCCTCCATTCCTCAGGCACGCCACAATCTCACTCCATTCCTCAGGCACGCCGCAATCTCCCTCCATTCCTCAGACACATTACAATCTCCCTCCATTCCTCAGACACATCACAATCTCCCTCCATTCCTCAGGCACATCACAATCTCCCTCCATTCCTCAGGCACATCACAATCTCCCTCCATTCCTCAGGCACAATCTCCCTCCATTCCTCAGGCACGCTGCAATCTCCCTCCGTTCCTCAGGCACGCCGCAATCTCCCTCCATTCCTCAGGCACATCACAATCTCCCTCCATTCCTCAGGCACATCACAATCTCCCTCCATTCCTCAGGCACGCCGCAATCTCCCTCCATTCCTCAGACACATTACAATCTCCCTCCATTCCTCAGACACATTACAATCTCCCTCCATTCCTCAGACACATTACAATCTCCCTCCATTCCTCAGGCACATCACAATCTCCCTCCATTCCTCAGGCACATCACAATCTCCCTCCATTCCTCAGGCACATCACAATCTCCCTCCATTCCTCAGGCACATCACAATCTCCCTCCATTCCTCAGACACATCACAATCTCCCTCCATTCCTCAGGCACATCACAATCTCCCTCCATTCCTCAGGCACGCCGCAATCTCCCTCCATTCCTCAGGCACATCACAATCTCCCTCCATTCCTCAGGCACATCACAATCTCCCTCCATTCCTCAGGCACCCCGCACTCTCTCTCCATTCCTCAGGCACGCCGCAATCTCCCTCCATTCCTCAGACACATCACAATCTCCCTCCATTCCTCAGGCACATCACAATCTCCCTCCATTCCTCAGGCACATCACAATCTCCCTCCATTCCTCAGGCACATCACAATCTCCCTCCATTCCTCAGGCACGCAGCAATCTCCCTCCATTCCTCAGGCACATCACAATCTCCCTCCATTCCTCAGGCACGCTGCAATCTCCCTCCATTCCTCAGGCACAATCTCCCTCCATTCCTCAGGCACGCTGCAACCTCCCTCCATTCCTCAGGCATGCCACAATCTCCCTCCATTCCTCAGGCACCCCGCTATCTCCCTACATTCCTCAGGCACCCCGCAATCTCCCTCCATTCCTCAGGCACGCCGCAATCTCCCTCCATTCCTCAGACACGCAGCAATCTCCCTCCATTCCTCAGGCACGCTGCAATCTCCCTCCATTCCTCAGGCACGCCGCAATTTCCCTCCATTCCTCAGGCACGCCGCACTCTCTCTCCATTCCTCAGGCACGCCGCAATCTCCCTCCATTCCTCAGGCACGCCGCACTCTCTCTCCATTCCTCAGGCACGCCGCAATCTCCCTTCATTCCTCAGGCTTGCCGCAATCTCTCTCCATTCCTCAGGCACGCCGCAATCTCCCTCCATTCCTCAGGCAAGCCGCAATCTCCCTCCATTCCTCAGGCACGCCGCAATCTCCCTCCATTCCTCAGGCTTGCTGCAATCTCCCTCCATTCCTCAGGCACGCCGCAATCCTCAGGCACTATCCCCCTCCATTCCTCAGGCACGCCGCAATCTCCCTCCATTCCTCAGGCACAATCCCCCTCCATTCCTCAGGCACATTGCAATCTCCCTCCATTCCTCAGGCACGCCGCACTCTCTCTCCATTCCTCAGGCACAATCTCCCTCCATTCCTCAGGCACAATCTCCCTCCATTCCTCAGGCAAGCCGCAATCTCCCTCCATTCCTCAGGCACGCCGCAATCTCCCTCCATTCCTCAGGCTTGCTGCAATCTCCCTCCATTCCTCAGGCACGCCGCAATCCTCAGGCACTATCCCCCTCCATTCCTCAGGCACGCCGCAATCTCCCTCCATTCCTCAGGCACGCCGCACTCTCTCTCCATTCCTCAGGCACAATCCCCCTCCATTCCTCAGGCACATTGCAATCTCCCTCCATTCCTCAGGCACGCCGCACTCTCTCTCCATTCCTCAGGCACAATCTCTCTCCATTCCTCAGGCACAATCTCCCTCCATTCCTCAGGCACATTGCAATCTCCCTCCATTCCTCAGGCACGCTGCTATCTCCCACCATTCCTCAGGCATGCCGCAATCTCCCTCCATTCCTCAGGCACAATCTCCCTCCATTCCTCAGGTACAATCTCCCTCCATTCCTCAGGTACAATCTCCCTCCATTCCTCAGGCACGCCGCAATCTCCCTCCATTCCTCAGGCACGCCGCAATCTCCCTCCATTTCTTTAGGCACGCTGCAATCTCCCTCCATTCCTCAGGCACGCTGCAATCTCCCTCCATTCCTCAGGCACAATCTCCCTCCATTCCTCAGGCACAATCTCCCTCCATTCCTCAGGCACAATCTCCCTCCATTCCTCAGGCACTCTGCAATCTCCCTGCATTCCTCAGGCACAATCTCCCTCCATTCCTCAGGCACAATCTCCCTCCATTCCTCAGGCACGCTGCAATCTCCCTCCATTCCTCAGGCACAATCTCCCTCCATTCCTCAGGCACAATCTCCCTCCATTCCTCAGGCACAATCTCCCTCCATTCCTCAGGCACAATCTCCCTCCATTCCTCAGGCACAATCTCCCTCCATTCCTCAGGCACAATCTCCCTCCATTCCTCAGGCACTCTGCAATCTCCCTCCATTCCTCAGGCACAATCTCCCTCCATTCCTCAGGCACAATCTCCCTCCATTCCTCAGGCACAATCTCCCTCCATTCCTCAGGCACGCTGCAATCTCCCTCCATTCCTCAGGCACAATCTCCCTCCATTCCTCAGGCACGCCACAATCTCCCTCCATTCCTCAGGCACAATCTCCCTCCATTCCTCAGGCACGCTGCAATCTCCCTTCATTCCTCAGGCACAATCTCCCTCCATTCCTCAGACACAATCTCCCTCCATTCCTCAGACACAATCTCCCTCCATTCCTCAGACACAATCTCCCTCCATTCCTCAGGCACAATCTCCCTCCATTCCTCAGACACACTGCTATCTCCCTCCATTCCTCAGGCACAATCTCCCTCCATTCCTCAGGCACAATCTCCCTCCATTCCTCAGACACACTGCTATCTCCCTCCATTCCTCAGGCACAATCTCCCTCCATTCCTCAGGCACAATCTCCCTCCATTCCTCAGGCACGCTGCAATCTCCCTCCATTCCTCAGGCACGCAGCAATCTCCCTTCATTCCTTAGGCACGCTGCAATCTCCCTCCGTTCCTCAGGCACGCCGCAATCTCCCTCCATTCCTCAGGCATGCCGCAATCTCCCTCCATTCCTCAGGCACATCACAATCTCCCTCCATTCCTCAGGCACGCTACAATCTCCCTCCATTCCTCAGGCACAATCTCCCTCCATTCCTCAGGCACAATCTCCCTCCATTCCTCAGGCACGCTGCAATCTCCCTCCGTTCCTCAGGCACGCCGCAATCTCCCTCCATTCCTCAGGCACATCACAATCTCCCTCCATTCCTCAGGCACATCACAATCTCCCTCCATTCCTCAGGCACATCACAATCTCCCTCCATTCCTCAGGCACGCCGCAATCTCCCTTCATTCCTCAGACACATTACAATCTCCCTCCATTCCTCAGACACATCACAATCTCCCTCCATTCCTCAGGCACATCACAATCTCCCTCCATTCCTCAGGCACATCACAATCTCCCTCCATTCCTCAGGCACATCACAATCTCCCTCCATTCCTCAGGCACATCACAATCTCCCTCCATTCCTCAGACACATCACAATCTCCCTCCATTCCTCAGGCACATCACAATCTCCCTCCATTCCTCAGGCACGCCGCAATCTCCCTCCATTCCTCAGGCACATCACAATCTCCCTCCATTTCTCAGGCACATCACAATCTCCCTCCATTCCTCAGGCACCCCGCACTCTCTCTCCATTCCTCAGGCACGCCGCAATCTCCCTCCATTCCTCAGACACATCACAATCTCTCTCCATTCCTCAGGCACATCACAATCCCCCTCCATTCCTCAGGCACATCACAATCTCCCTCCATTCCTCAGGCACATCACAATCTCCCTCCATTCCTCAGGCACGCAGCAATCTCCCTCCATTCCTCAGGCACATCACAATCTCCCTCCATTCCTCAGGCACGCTGCAATCTCCCTCCATTCCTCAGGCACAATCTCCCTCCATTCCTCAGGCACGCTGCAACCTCCCTCCATTCCTCAGGCATGCCACAATCTCCCTCCATTCCTCAGGCACCCCGCTATCTCCCTACATTCCTCAGGCACCCCGCAATCTCCCTCCATTCCTCAGGCACGCCGCAATCTCCCTCCATTCCTCAGACACGCAGCAATCTCCCTCCATTCCTCAGACACGCAGCAATCTCCCTCCATTCCTCAGGCACGCCGCAATCTCCCTCCATTCCTCAGGCACGCCGCACTCTCTCTCCATTCCTCAGGCACGCCGCAATCTCCCTCCATTCCTCAGGCACGCCGCACTCTCTCTCCATTCCTCAGGCATGCCGCAATCTCCCTTCATTCCTCAGGCACGCCGCAATCTCTCTCCATTCCTCAGGCACGCCGCAATCTCCCTCCATTCCTCAGGCAAGCAGCAATCTCCCTCCATTCCTCAGGCACGCCGCAATCTCCCTCCATTCCTCAGGCTTGCTGCAATCTCCCTCCATTCCTCAGGCACGCCGCAATCCTCAGGCACTATCCCCCTCCATTCCTCAGGCACGCCGCAATCTCCCTCCATTCCTCAGGCACGCCGCACTCTCTCTCTATTCCTCAGGCACAATCCCCCTCCATTCCTCAGGCACATTGCAATCTCCCTCCATTCCTCAGGCACGCCGCACTCTCTCTCCATTCCTCAGGCACAATCTCCCTCCATTCCTCAGGCACAATCTCCCTCCATTCCTCAGGCAAGCCGCAATCTCCCTCCATTCCTCAGGCACGCCGCAATCTCCCTCCATTCCTCAGGCTTGCTGCAATCTCCCTCCATTCCTCAGGCACGCCGCAATCCTCAGGCACTATCCCCCTCCATTCCTCAGGCACGCCGCAATCTCCCTCCATTCCTCAGGCACGCCGCACTCTCTCTCCATTCCTCAGGCACAATCCCCCTCCATTCCTCAGGCACATTGCAATCTCCCTCCATTCCTCAGGCACGCCAAACTCTCTCTCCATTCCTCAGGCACAATCTCCCTCCATTCCTCAGGCACATTGCAATCTCCCTCCATTCCTCAGGCACGCTGCTATCTCCCACCATTCCTCAGGCATGCCGCAATCTCCCTCCATTCCTCAGGCACAATCTCCCTCCATTCCTCAGGTACAATCTCCCTCCATTCCTCAGGCACGCCGCAATCTCCCTCCATTCCTCAGGCACGCCGCAATCTCCCTCCATTTCTTTAGGCACGCCGCAATCTCCCTCCATTCCTCAGGCACGCTGCAATCTCCGTCCATTCCTCAGGCACAATCTCCCTCCATTCCTCAGGCACAATCTCCCTCCATTCCTCAGGCACTCTGCAATCTCCCTGCATTCCTCAGGCACAATCTCCCTCCATTCCTCAGGCACGCTGCAATCTCCCTCCATTCCTCAGGCACAATCTCCCTCCATTCCTCAGGCACAATCTCCCTCCATTCCTCAGGCACAATCTCCCTCCATTCCTCAGGCACAATCTCCCTCCATTCCTCAGGCACAATCTCCCTCCATTCCTCAGGCACTCTGCAATCTCCCTCCATTCCTCAGGCACAATCTCCCTCCATTCCTCAGGCACTCTGCAATCTCCCTCCATTCCTCAGGCACAATCTCCCTCCATTCCTCAGGCACGCTGCAATCTCCCTCCATTCCTCAGGCACAATCTCCCTCCATTCCTCAGGCACAATCTCCCTCCATTCCTCAGGCACAATCTCCCTCCATTCCTCAGGCACGCCGCAATCTCCCTCCATTTCTTTAGGCACGCCGCAATCTCCCTCCATTTCTTTAGGCACGCCGCAATCTCCCTCCATTCCTCAGGCACGCTGCAATCTCCCTCCATTCCTCAGGCACAATCTCCCTCCATTCCTCAGGCACAATCTCCCTCCATTCCTCAGACACAATCTCCCTCCATTCCTCAGACACAATCTCCCTCCA
This sequence comes from Hyperolius riggenbachi, assembly GCF_040937935.1. Lineage (NCBI taxonomy): Eukaryota > Metazoa > Chordata > Amphibia > Anura > Hyperoliidae > Hyperolius > Hyperolius riggenbachi. Next base: position 21,826,109 of record NC_090646.1, on the reverse strand, counting down.
TTCCTCAGACACAATCTCCCTCCATTCCTCAGACACAATCTCCCTCCATTCCTCAGGCACTCTGCAATCTCCCTGCATTCCTCAGGCACAATCTCCCTCCATTCCTCAGGCACGCTGCAATCTCCCTCCATTCCTCAGGCACAATCTCCCTCCATTCCTCAGGCACAATCTCCCTCCATTCCTCAGGCACAATCTCCCTCCATTACTCAGGCACAATCTCCCTCCATTCCTCAGGCACAATCTCCCTCCATTCCTCAGGCACAATCTCCCTCCATTCCTCAGGCACTCTGCAATCTCCCTCCATTCCTCAGGCACAATCTCCCTCCATTCCTCAGGCACTCTGCAATCTCCCTCCATTCCTCAGGCACAATCTCCCTCCATTCCTCAGGCACGCTGCAATCTCCCTCCATTCCTCAGGTACAATCTCCCTCCATTCCTCAGGCACAATCTCCCTCCATTCCTCAGGCACAATCTCCCTCCATTCCTCAGGCACAATCTCCCTCCATTCCTCAGGCACAATCTCCCTCCATTCCTCAGGCACAATCTCCCTCCATTCCTCAGGCACTCTGCAATCTCCCTCCATTCCTCAGGCACAATCTCCCTCCATTCCTCAGGCACGCTGCTATCTCCCTCCATTCCTCAGGCACAATCTCCCTCCATTCCTCAGGCACGCTGCAATCTCCCTCCATTCCTCAGGCACAATCTCCCTCCATTCCTCAGACACAATCTCCCTCCATTCCTCAGGCACGCTGCTATCTCCCTCCATTCCTCAGGCACAATCTCCCTCCATTCCTCAGGCACGCTGCAATCTCCCTCCATTCCTCAGGCACAATCTCCCTCCATTCCTCAGACACAATCTCCCTCCATTCCTCAGACACAATCTCCCTCCATTCCTCAGGCACAATCTCCCTCCATTCCTCAGACACACTGCTATCTCCCTCCATTCCTCAGGCACAATCTCCCTCCATTCCTCAGGCACAATCTCCCTCCATTCCTCAGACACACTGCCTTCTCCCTCCATTCCTCAGGAACAATCTCCCTCCATTCCTCAGGCACAATCTCCCTCCATTCCTCAGGCACGCTGCAATTTCCCTCCATTCCTCCGGCATGCAGCAATCTCCCTTCATTCCTCATGCACAATCTCCCTCCATTCCTCAGGCACGCTGCAATCTTCTCTCCATTCCTCAGGCACAGTGCAATCTCCCTCCATTCCTCAGGCACAATCTCCCTCCATTCCTCAGGCACAATCTCCCTCCATTCCTCAGGCACAATCTCCCTCCATTCCTCAGGCAAGCTGCTATCTCCCTCCATTCCTCAGGCACGCTGCTATCTCCCTCCATTCCTCAGGCACGCTGCAATCTCCCTCCATTCCTCAGGCACAATCTCCCTCGATTCCTCAGGCACAATCTCCCTCCATTCCTCAGGCACAATCTCCCTCCATTCCTCAGGCAAGCTGCTATCTCCCTCCATTCCTCAGGCACGCTGCTATCTCCCTCTATTCCTCAGGCACGCTGCAATCTCCCTCCATTCCTCAGGCACAATCTCCCTCCATTCCTCAGGCACAATCTCCCTCCATTCCTCAGGCACAATCTCCCTCCATTCCTCAGGCACAATCTCCCTCCATTCCTCAGGCAAGCTGCTATCTCCCTCCATTCCTCAGGCACAATCTCCCTCCATTCCTCAGGCACGCTGCAATCTCCCTCCATTCCTCAGGCACAATCTCCCTCCATTCCTCAGGCAAGCTGCTATCTCCCTCTATTCCTCAGGCACGCTGCTATCTCCCTCCATTCCTCAGGCACGCTGCAATCTCCCTCCATTCCTCAGGCACAATCTTCCTCCATTCCTCAGGCAAGCTGCTATCTCCCTCCATTCCTCAGGCACGCTGCTATCTCCCTCCATTCCTCAGGCACGCTGCAATCTCCCTCCATTCCTCAGGCACGCTGCAATCTCCCTCCATTCCTCAGGCACGCTGCAATCTCCCTCCATTCCTCAGGCACAATCTCCCTCCATTCCTCAGGCACAATCTCCCTCCATTCCTCAGGCACAATCTCCCTCCATTCCTCAGGCACAATCTCCCTCCATTCCTCAGGCAAGCTGCTATCTCCCTCCATTCCTCAGGCACAATCTCCCTCCATTCCTCAGACACACTGCTATCTCCCTCCATTCCTCAGACACAATCTCCCTCCATTCCTCAGGCACACTGCTATCTCCCTCCATTCCTCAGGCACAATCTCCCTCCATTCCTCAGGCACAATCTCCCTCCATTCCTCAGGCACAATCTCCCTCCATTCCTCAGGCACAATCTCCCTCCATTCCTCAGGCACAATCTCCCTCCATTCCTCAGGCACAATCTCCCTCCATTCCTCAGGCACAATCTCCCTCCATTCCTCAGACACACTGCTATCTCCCTCCATTCCTCAGACACAATCTCCCTCCATTCCTCAGGCACACTGCTATCTCCCTCCATTCCTCAGGCACAATCTCCCTCCATTCCTCAGGCACGCTGCAATCTCCCTCCATTCCTCAGGCACAATCTCCCTCCATTCCTCAGGCACGCTGCTATCTCCCTCCATTCCTCAGGCACAATCTCCCTCCATTCCTCAGGCACAATCTCCCTCCATTCCTCAGGCACGCTGCAATCTCCCTCCATTCCTCAGGCACGCTGCAATCTCCCTCCATTCCTCAGACACACTGCTATCTCCCTCCATTCCTCAGGCACAATCTCCCTCCATTCCTCAGGCACGCTGGGGTGCGTTTATGGATGGAGGATGGAGCCTGGAGCCAATGGTGGCCATGGACAGGTAATGTATAGAGTGCACTGTGCACTGTGGGGGGGCACATTGGACATTAGGGGGGGCAGCGTCAGGTTGGCGAGGCAGTGAATGAGGCCACAGAAGGACGATTCCGGATCAATTATATCATGAAATCAATCGGGAATCGGCCTGTGATGTATGGGCAGCTGACAGATCTCTCTATCATCAAATTCGATTAGAGAAAGATTTTTCTCTTTGTTGAATGTGCCCATCATTGCTAGATGCAGGGGTGTAGCAATAGGGGGTGCAAAGGTTGCGACCGCATCGGGGCCCTTGGGCCAGAGGGGCCACAAGGGTCCCTCCCTCAACCAAAGTATTAGCTGTTTATTGGTCCTGTGCAGGTAATTATTACTTCTATACATGCTTTGAATAGTCGTGATCATTAAAAAAACTGTTCCCCCTCCCCTTCCTGCACCTGGCACTGTGGTTGTCCTTGGCAGGTTTTGGTGCGCCGTATAAAGTGCTATGTGTACAGTGCTTGGGGGGGCCGAATGTAAAATTTGAATCAGGGCCCATAGCTCCTTAGCTACACCACTGGCAAGATGTCTGGGTACATTTACTCGATAGCACTTGACAGTACACTTCTCTGCTGTCCTCATGCTGTCAGTGCCATGGCGGGAGATGGCTGGGGGCTGGGCAGAGAGGACTCATGCTGTCAGTGCCATGGCGGGAGATGGCTGGGGGGCTGGGCAGGGAGGAAGGGCCCACCTCCCCACAATGAAAGCCTTACATCCATTATCATTCACTGGAGAGTCTATAGAGGTGTAGGGATGAGGGTCACACGGGGACAGTTGCCTAATTATCCCCGCAGCGTCAACTATTGTCACCCCCGCCATTCTAGGCCTAATAGAGGCGGCTGCCAGCTGTCCTCAGACCCTCCACCATTCACCAGGAAAGAGCGGGAATTCTGGGGGAATAATCTCTTCTTAACCCCCTCCTGCCAGGGATGTGGTGACGAGGGTGACAATGACATTACTGCGAGCGCTGTGCGGTGGACACAGCAGGCCAGGGCTGTAATGTGAGCTAGTGGTGAGCAGCAGTATTGTACAGAGGCCTGTGGATGGCTGTGGGTGGTGGGGGCAGCCCAAGGTGAGATAATGAGTTATCCAGCACACCATGCAGCTGCTGAGGCCTCAGTACTGACCAGCAGCTGTATAACCACCTCAGCGACAGGTGCACGTCTCCACCTGCTGCCCGGACACAGCTCCCCAACAGCTGTCACCACACAGAGCCAGTGTCCGGGGTGAGGCTGTGCGCAGATCCTACCATGTGTAACAAAGAAATGTTTTTCTGTAAAGGTTATTATGCTGTTGCTTATCTTTTAAAACAGAGAGGAAGTTCTGAGTTCAGGTCCGCATTAAGTCCCGATCCCTGCCGGATGACAATCTTTGCACATGAATAGCTTTAGTTTTAATTATATATCGCCCCTTTAAGATCACCATAATTTTGAAAGGCTGATCTTATTTTCTTCTTAATGGTTACAATCAGTGATTAGATCGCTATCTGTGATTACTAGTCTGCAGTGCCGTTCCCTGGAATGGTACTTTGGATAGCAAATGCCAAAAGTATAATTTGCAGCAGATATAAGATGAAGTGAAAACTGGTGATCCACAGCAGACTCACTTGCTGCGCATAACCGCAGGTTAAAGTGGTACGCCGCCGCAAACTGCATTCTCCCCCGGTTTCGGTGATCGGCTGCACATGACGTTATAAATACAGCAATCATCATTTTATAATCGCTACTCCTCCACTTGAGTGGCAATTCCTCATACAATTGGCGCTCATTGAGAGCTCATTCACACGTTTTTGACATTTTTTCAAGCGTGCCTTTCAAAATCACCTTCACGCTTGTGGAATGATTCTCTATGAGCGAGTTCACATCTGAGCGGTTCGTTTCCGATCCGCTCAGCAAAGCGATGCATGGACCATTTTTGAGGTGATTTTGCCTCAATGGAAGGTATATGAAAAACGCAAAACGCTCACAAAATCGATTGGTGCAGCAATTGCGCTCGCGTTTTTAAGAATAATTACATTGTATTTATTCTTTTCTGGTTTAAAGAGTTCACTGAGACTGACATCAGGAATGAAAGACCACAATCGCTTGGCAAAACCACTTAGAAAAAAAAAAAAAACAGTGCAGGTAATCGCCAGGAATCGAAAGAAAAAAACCGCTACAAAACCCGCCCAACGCGATCGCCTGCAAAGGATTGCCTGCAATGAGAGCAAAGCCTTAGGCCAGATTTACACCTGGCCATTGCTGTGCTGTGCCTGGCCAATTTCACCACAATGCGGAAAACGGCATACATATGACCCCTGCGGCAGAGTGCGCTGACAGTCATATCTATAGTGCTACCCCACACGCCGTCGCCGCCCCCCGCCCAGTGATGTAATGTACGGTACTCCCTGCTGGACAGAAAGTACCTCACTAGAATTCCTGGGTTTCCCCATCATATTTGCATTGTTCTGCCGCCGCCAATGTCATATTTAAAATCCCACTTTAACTTCCTGTGCAATGCGACATTGTAAGTGTACTCGGCCCCATTGCCCCGCATTGTCATTGCATTACCCTGCAGTAAAACGGTAACACAACGCACGCTTGCAAGGTAAGTATAAAAGGGGCCTCAAGCTCCTCCCCCCTTTTTGTAATGTAAACAGGTCTGTGTATAAACTCATGAGATAAACCCGGTTAGGCCTTGTGTACACAGCCCTTTATTCTTGCACTTGAGCTCCATTCCTGAAGCCCTTTTTACGCATTTGAATATGTAATTGAGGCACAGTGTTTGACATGCACTTTGGTGTTTTTGCAAATTCAGCCTGTTCTGTTTTACTGCTGTGTTTGCAGTTTTCTCCTGGCTGTTTTGAAGTCAGTGACCAGCTGAGAGCAATCTCCATGAGAATGCCTGGCTGTGTCTGACCACATGGCATCTAATCATAGCTGCCAACTGTCCCTTTTTCAGAAAGACCATACAATTCCACGCGCGATCGATCGAATTCGAATGGATCGAATTTGATTGGATCGATTAAATCTGACATGTCCTATTAGGCTGCATTTCCACTTGTGCGGTGCGAATCGCCGCATGCGGGTGTATGCGAATTTTCATACGAAGTCGCATGCGAATTCGCATGGATGACGATGTATGTGAATTTAACCATGGCAGTGCTGGTGTGCTTTTTCCATTGTTTCTATGCGAATTCGCATGAAAATTCGCATGAAAATTCGCATACCCAAACCGCATGCGAATTTCCTATTAAATGCATTGTATGCGATTCGCATAGCGGTATGCGGTATGCGAATTCTGATGGCTCTGCCATCCGAATTTTTTCTGCACAGAAAAACGCACAGGAATCCTGACAAGTGGAAACAGTCCCATTCACTTGTATTGCTATGCGAATTTGCATGCGAAAAACGCATACGAATTCGCGATAGTGGAAATGAGCCCTTAGGATTTAATTGGTAGTGTGGTCGATTTTGTATAGTTATCAATGCAAAATCGACCACACTACTGATCGAATCCCAATCGGACATGTCAGATTTAATAGATCCAAACGAATTGGATCGATCGCGTGTGGAATTGTAGGGTGTAGAGGGGGCTTTAGGGACAAAATTCCTCTTTACTCCTCAACTGTCTCACGTACAGATCTGCGTAAATATAACCGGTTCACACGGGCTTGTTTCCAGCTTCCAGGCGCAATCCTGTTTGACCGCGTCTCGTTCGGGGGCTTTCGGCGGTTCCCGTCGTGATCTGCGTTTTTTTTACCTCTCAGGGAGACGCAAAGACGCAGCGGTAATCGACCCTGGACGCCGCATGTAGCGTCCGGGATCACAAGGAACGATGGGCAGAATCGGGATCGGAATGCCGCATTCGCTCAAACACCGGTAAAAGTCAGATACAAACACTCCCATTCACTTCAATGGGAACATTTAACGACGAGTCCCGCCAAGCGTCCGTGTGAACCCCAGCCCTAACTGACAAATGTCTATCATGTCAATGTATATATTTCTTTTTTTTTTTAAATGTTAAATTGAAGGAGAACTACTGATGCTAGAGAGGACCAGTGTGGCATAACTCCCAACTTTTTTAGGTAAGAAAGAGGGACAATTAAGCCACACCCTTGTCACGCCCCTGCCACACCCCTAGTCACGCATACCATAAAGATTTCATAAAATACATATGTTGTTTTATAAGTCAAACCACACTGGTCCTTCCTATCCTGGCTCATTTTCCGTAAGAAATATATCAATTTAAAGAATGGAAACAAAGTTAAGTCAGTTAAACACATATTTCAGTAGAAAATTACATATTTTTACACAGATCTGTACACGATCATGAGTTCTGAAAGAGGGACAAATAAGGGAACAGGGACAGGGCCATTGGGTTCCCAACGCGGGACAGTTGAGAGCACAGGGTCTGAATTTTAAAACTGTCTTTTGCATTTGATTTCTTTGTGGTATCAGTTATGAGGGGGTGGCTGGGGTGTGTCTTAAAGAGAACCTGTACTGAGTAAAAATATTTAAAATAAACACATGAGGTAACTTCAAATGAACATTACATAGTTACCTTGCCATCAGTTCCTCTCACAAGCTCACCATTTTCTTCTGAGAATAATCCCTTCCAGTTCTGACAATATTTTGTCAGATCTGAAATATATCAGTTGCTGTCAGTAAAATATCAGTTGCTGTCAGTTATAGCCGAGAGGAAAACTGATGTACCAGGTAATGTCCATGTTTCCCTATGGCTCAAGTGGGCGATGTTACAGTTTAACTGTGTATTGACCAGAAAGCTGTTATGGGTAATGGCCATTTTCAAAATGGAGGACGGAAAATTCCCTTGATCACAGTGAACACACAAGATGCAGTACAGGAGAAAGACACTGAGGAGTAGACTACATGGAAGGTAAGTATGACCTGTGCATGCTTATTTTGACTTTTAATTTTCAGTTCAGGTTTTCTTTAAAGAGAACCTGAACTGAAAATAAAAAGTCAAAATAACCATGCACAGGTAATACTTACCTCCCGTGTAGTCTACTCATCAATCTCTGTCTTCTCTCCTGCGTCCTGTTTGTACACTGTGATCAATGGAATTCTCCGTCCTCCATTCTAAAAATGGCCATATTTTATTATCGTCATTTGCACTGTAACAGTGGCCCATAACCGCTTCCTGGTCAGCACACTGTTAAACCATAATCTCACCCACTTGAGCCATAGGGAAACATGGACATTACCTTGCACATTCATTTGTAACGGACAGCTGCTGATATATAACTGACAGCAACCGGTATATTTCAGTTCTGACAAAATCTTGTCAGAACTGGAAGGGATCGCTGTAAGAAGAAAATGGTGAGCTTCTGAGAGGAACTGACGGTGAGGTAAGTATGTAATATTCATTTGCAGCTATGTCATGTGTTTATTTTAAATAATTTTACTCGCTTCAGGTTCCCTTTGAAGTGGACCGGAACTCTTGCAAAGGACAGAAGGGAAACATAAAGAAATGCACCCTGTATGTATTAAGAGAGTTTAGCCTGTCTTCCCCCCTGGTGTGTGACTAATGACTAGTTGTAATTTGGTCTCTCATCTGTGTCAGCAGGCTGCTTTGGCAGAGCAGCTAATTTGTAAACAGGATGTTAACCCTATGTCTGCTTCCATGAAAGCAGGGAGTAGACACACTGCATATTTATTGCAGGATGTGTATCAGCTGCAACAAAGTTATTATAATGAGGTTATGCTGTACAAATGTGCAGAGCTGGAATGGGCGCTATGTAGGATATCCCAGCCAATGGAAGCACTGCTGGGCGGGGTTCCTCTGCGGTCCCCAGAAGCTTGCTGCATGAGCAGGTGACTCTGTGAGCAGAGCAGTTATGTCATATTATTACTAATTGCTCAGTAATATTGTTCTGGGGTCGGCCTCATTTCCACACAGAGTCCATTGTTCCCTGGGGGGGCCTCGCTGTCACTATTATCTCACACAATGGTGCCTGGAGCCCGGGAACAATAACAGAGCTCAGAGGAGATCGCTGCACTTCCTGCTGCCATTATCCACAGATCACTGCCCCTATATACAGCGCTGCCATCTCCCCGGAACGTCCCATTCATCCGCTGACATGGCGAATCAGCACTCGCTGGACGGCTGTCACTCGGGGAGACAGCGCTGGAATCACAGCCCTCAATGTAGGAGATTCCTCAATATAATTCACTGGCTACTGTGAAAAAAAAATGCCTGCGTTCAATCGTAGACAAGAGCACATATCGTGCGCAAAACCGCTCGCAAGGAATCGCCTGCAACTCCTGAAGTTTGATCCCTCCCTAGAAATTGGCCTTACATTATGATGGGAATTTGACTTTGATAGGAATTAAGCTAAGTGATCACCTCGCAATGCAGGAAGATGGATCCAGCGATGTCTCCCTGACGACGAGCGCTCTGCCGATCCATCTTCCCCCCCCCCAGTGGGCATGCGCGATATTTCACGAGGGGCGCAAGGAGACTTCAAGTGATCGCGGTACTTTGCGCAGGAGTCATTGGGGATCTCAAAGATCCAATGTAACGGTCGTTATCGTCGTGCAATGCTAAGCGACGTTTGCGCGATTGTGCGCCTGTATACACGTCGTGAGATTGCGTAACTACTCATGGCTCAAAAAATCGCCGGTTGTCAGGAAAATCGTTGAAAGAATCGAGAGGTGGGTACAGGCCTTAAGATTGTGAGTCCCTCTGAGGGATCGTTAGTGACAAAGCTATGTAATATATATATATTTCTTTTAGTGGGAAGCTGTGACGGGCCTGACGGCTGAGGCAGAAGCACTTTTCATGTCCCTGGAGTTACGGGCCGCTGTGAAGTTTTTGTTTCTCCAGGGAAAGTCAGCAGAGAACATTCACACTGAGATGTCACGGGAGGTGAAGTGTCCTTCCTACAGCACTGTCAGAACCTGGATATCTTGTTACAAGATTGGGCATTTCACCGCTGAAGATGAGCCCCGCAGTGGGCGCCCCCCAACCTCAACTGACCCGACAAGCTGCAATGCTGTCCATGAGCTGATTATTGAGGACCAGTGAATATCCGCAAAAAAACATATCCCAGATATTAGATTTCTGAGGCGTTACTGCCTCAATGGTAAAGTATAGGAAAGTGGAAAACCGCTCTAAAAAACGCTATTTTTGTTACAGAAACTGTTCAGTAACAGCTTTGATGGAACAATATTTGTAATCTGCCCCTCCCCCCCCCCCCCCCCCCCCCCCAAAAAAGTCCGGTTTTCTGGGACAAGGACAGTATCCTGTTGGAGCCTTGGAGGACTACCTACCTTAGGGCTCTTGTATCACCGGACAGCATTATGCTAATCTGCTAGACCAGCTGAAGGCAGAAATTAAGACGAAACAACATAGAAAGTTGAGCAAGGGGATTATTTTTTTTGCAGGACAATGCACCTTCGACGTGGCCGACATTGGGGCTGCCAAGTTGACCACTCTGGGTTTCCAACTGGTCCACCATCCCCCCTACTCACCGGCCTGGCCCCTGCCGACTATTATCTGTTCCTGAACTTGAAGAAACACCTTAAAGAGACTCTGAAGCCTCTTTAAAAATCAGTTTTTACCTCTTATTTATGTTTAGGATCATTGGCAGACCTAAAACGCAGCTATCCCGTGGCCGAACGAGAGTTTTATCACCCTCAAATCCTAGGGCGAAAATCCATGACTTTCTTGGTCGTGGATTTTGCTGCCCAGGGAGGCAGAGCTTAGCGCTGTACCTCTGCCGGCATTCGCGGCAATCCACCGCGGATCTCCGCCTCTCCTCCGCCCCTCTCAGTGAAAGAAGACTGAGAGGGGTGGAGAGAGGCGGCGATCAGCGGGGATTGATGCAAGGAGAGGCGGAGCTACTGCAAGGAAGCTCTGCCTCCTCCAGGAAATGCTCCCCCGTTTTTGAGGGTGATAAAACCCTTGTTCAGCCGTGGGATAGCGGCGTTTTAGGTCTGCCAATGATCCTAAACATAAATAAGAGGTAAAAACTGATTCTTAAAGAGGCTTCAGACTCTCTTTAAGGGTCAGCTTTTGAGGACACTTCTGATGTTAAACACGCAGCTGAAAGCTTGTTTGAGGCTCAACCACAGAACTTTTATTTGAATGGTCTACAAAAGCTGCAGTAATGCTGCAGCAAGTGCATCTGTCTCTGGGTGGTAGGGGGGAATTTGTTGAATAAATGTGTTATTTCATAACTCTGGCTATCAGCACTAGTAGCTTCCTCCAGGATAGCAAAAGGCAATGAATGAGTGTTTTGTGTTATATGTGTGTCAGGGACACTGTAGGATGGGGTCACGGCCCTCTGTGAAATGCCCTGGTCTGGGTGACACTTGAGATGTGACACATTCACAGCCATGAGAATGACAAGAAGCTGGTTATCATTGCTTGTCCCTCCCACAGGAGTGACACTGCATGGCTGATAGCAGGGAGATAAGGACAGGCCTGGTTATAGCAGAGAAATGTTGTATATGTCACCACCAGCGTCCCCAGGATATAGAAGAGACTGTTAGCTTTTATCACCGCCCCTCATTTTCTTTCCCCGGATCCACCTGGGCCCATCTAAAAGCCGTGGCTACCCTGGTAGTCTCAGGGAAAAGAAATGGGGGTGCAGTTGGCAATTTGATAAGTACTTCTGAGTCCTTTCTGTGCTGACCAAAACTGAATTTGTTTTTCAAAAGTTCAGTGAGTCCTAGAAATTCCCAAAACACAGCACTCACCTAGCAGCAGCGCCATTGGGAGGAGATAATACTGCCTCCTGGACTCAGGACTACATTTCCCATGATGCCTAGTGGTGACTGGCGGCTGCCAATACCTAGCTGACCCCTTTGAATCCAGATTGATGTTGTTATTACTTCTGCTGCTCTTTCGGTGACAACAGAATGCATAGAATCCCTGGAACTCCTCTAGTCTCGCAAGTTCACTTGTACTGATAAAACCGCATTGTTTAGCTGTGCTTGCCTGCAGCTGTGCACCTCTCCATACAGGCTTAAACAGTTCATCCAGTGTACTTAGTGGACTATAAGGGGGAGATGATTTGGATCACAAACGTAGGTCCAGCGAATGAATGGCAATATCATTCAGCTGTTCACCGTGAAATTACCACAATTGGTAACCGCGCCCCCTCCCGTTGCAAACTCAAAGTCTCTCTGTTGTGGCTCGGAGCACTGTGGCCACTCCCACTGTGTTGCCCCAGTCCGCGGCAATCACTCCCCCCCCATCAGGCCGCGGTTGCCGAGCTGGGGGTGGATCGCAGCAATTCAGCGGGGGTGGCCAAATTACTCTGGCTTTTTCCGTGAGGATTTATTTTGCTGATCATTTACCAGACCTACATCAGGGGACTACAAGGGGAAGATTGCACTTTAGTTTACGCTACAGGTACTCTTTAGGTCTTCTCCTTTCTGTCTTACAGTTTCTCACCACTTCCTTCCTGTGAAGCACATGCTCCACCTCTTTTTCTTGACACCTGATTTCTACTGTAATGCAGGGATGCTGGGAAATGTAGTCTAGTACTTATTGTTCCTCCTATTTTGGGTGTCACATGGTCACACTTGATGGACCCGCCCAGCAGCTGAGTCTACAGAAGGCAGGAAGCAAGCTGTATGTTTGGCCCATGAAACGCATACTTTGTCCTACAGTTTGCTTGTGTACGTTGCTTATATGCATTTATCGCCCTGGCTGGGATTAGAATGTGTACTATTCAGCTTTGGTTCTGTCCAGCCTCCATTAAAGGACAACTGAAGTGTTGAAGTATACAGAGGCTGCCATATTTATTTCATTTTGAATAATCCCAGTCGCCTGGTTATCCTGCTGATCCTCTGCCTCTAATACTTTCAGCCATAGCCCCTGAACAAGCATGCAGCAGATCAGTTGTTTATGACATTATTGTCAGATCTGACCAGATTAGCTGCATGCTGGTTTCTGGTGCGATTCAGACACTACTGCAGCCAAATAGATCAGGAGTACTGCCAGGCAACTGGTATTGTTTAAAAGGAAATAAATATGGCAGCCTCCATGTCCCTCTCTTTACAGTTGTCCAATAAACAATGTCATGTCCGCTCTGGGTGGTATAACACTTGATATAATGTTTGGTAATGGGCTGTAATGGATATGCAGATGATGCCAGCTGCAGTAATCCTATCAGACCAGTGAAGCGGGCATCTCCTTCCCTGGGGCAGTTGGCAGAGTTCAGGATTAGCTGTGCCAAGTGGGGCAGCCAGGAGCTGTGAGGAGGTCTGGAGGCCGCAGCGTCTGATATGCCCAGTAATGTGTGTCGCTGCGCTGACAGGTCCTCCCCCTCCCCATGTAGCGTGTGGGACTGAGATGTCTCTTCCCAGTTTGGCTTCAAACATGTCTTGTTTAAACAGGAAGAACAATATTACTTTACTAATGAGAGGAGAGGGGGGGGGGGGGGGGGGGTCAGAATTGTCACACAATGGGGGTCTGTGTTACTGCAGCCCGGCAACAAGACCCCTGATTACCAGACAAACACACCCCTCACCCACAGTGCACTCTGCTGGCAGGGGCCTCACTACAAATCAGGGGGGCCCCCAGAAAAACTTTGAGGACCCCCCCCCCAATGTTCAATCAGCGCTGCGTAATATGTTGGCGCTTTATAAATACAATAAATAAATAAATAAATCTTTCCCTTGCCTCCCCTTGGTGACCCCCACAGCCTGGGGTCCATCTCACAAGGGTCATAAAACAAGTGTAATCTTCACACTCATAACAAGTGTAGCCATAAAACCACCTGATCTGAAGGATGGGATCCTTTATCGGAGAAAGCAAAGAAGTTTTTGGGACCCCCTTAAGGGATTGGACCCCCCCTGCCACCGCGGGGGCTGCTCCTCTCTAGATACACCCCAAGCTGCTTGCTGTGTGATAGTCTATACTGCGGACACACACATGATCCGGTATACTGCGGACACACACATGATCCGGTATACTGCGAACACACACATGATCCGGTATACTGCGGACACACACATGATCCGGTATACTGCGAACACACACATGATCCGGTATACTGCGGACACACACATGATCCGGTATACTGCGGACACACACATGATCCGGTATACTGCGGACACACACATGATCCGGTATACTGCGAACACACACATGATCCGGTATACTGCGGACACACACATGATCCGGTATACTGCGAACACACACATGATCCGGTATACTGCGGACACACACATGATCCGGTATACTGCGGACACACACATGATCCGGTATACTGCGGACACACACGGGAGCCAGCATACTGAAGCCGTGCACACACACAGGAGCCAGTATATTGCTGACACACACAGGAGCCAGCATACTGCGGACACACACATGAGCCAGCATACTAAAGCCGTGTACACACACAGGAACCAGTATACTAAAGCCGTGTATACACACAGGAGCCAGTATACTGAAGCCGTGTACACACACAGGAGCCGGTATACTGAAGCCGTGTACACACAGGAGCCAGTATACTGAAGCCGTGCTCACACACAGGAGCCGGTATACTGAAGCCGTGCACACACACAGGAGCCGGTATACTGAAGCTGTGCACACACACAGGAGCCAGTATACTGAAGCCGTGCGCATACATAGGAGCCAGTATACTGAAGCCGTGCTTACACACAGGAGCCAGTATACTGAAGCCGTGCACACACACAGGAGCCAGTATACTGAAGCCGTGCACACACACAGGAGCCGGTATACTGAAGCCGTGTACACACAGGAGCCAGTATACTGAAGCCGTGCTCACACACAGGAGCCGGTATACTGAAGCCGTGCACACACACAGGAGCCGGTATACTGAAGCCGTGCTCACACACAGGAGCCAGTATACTGAAGCCGTGCACACACACAGGAGCCAGTATACTGAAGCCGTGCACACACACAGGAGCCGGTATACTGAAGCCATGCGCATACATAGGAGCCGGTATACTGAAGCCGTGCGCATACATAGGAGCCGGTATACTGAAGCCGTGCACACACACAGGAGCCAGTATACTGAAGCCGTGCACACACACAGGAGCCGGTATACTGAAGCCGTGCACACACACAGGAGCCGGTATACTGAAGCCGTGTACACACAGGAGCCAGTCTACTGAAGCCATGCACACATACAGGAGCCAGTATACTGAAGCCGTGTACACACACAGGAGCCAGTATACTAAAGCCGTGCGCATACATAGGAGTCAGTATACTGAAGCCGTGCACACACACAGGAGCCAGTATACTGAAGCCGTGCACACACACAGGAGCCGGTATACTGAAGCCGTGCACACACACAGGAGCCAGTATACTGAAGCCGTGCTCACACACAGGAGCCAGTATACTGAAGCCGTGCACACACACAGGAGCCGGTATACTGAAGCCGTGTACACACAGGAGCCAGTATACTGAAGCCGTGCACACACACAGGAGCCAGTATACTGAAGCCGTGCACACACACAGGAGCCGGTATACTGAAGCCGTGCGCATACATAGGAGCCAGTATACTGAAGCCATGCTCACACACACAGGAGCCAGTATACTGAAGCTGTGCTCACACACAGGAGCCAGTATACTGAAGCCGTGCACACACACAGGAGTCGGCATACTGAAGCCGTGCACACACACAGGAGCCAGTATACTGAAGCCATGCTCACACACATAGGAGCCAGTATACTGAAGCTGTGCTCACACACAGGAGCCAGTATACTGAAGCCATGCACACACACAGGAGCCGGCATACTGAAGCCATGCGCATACATAGGAACCAGTATACTGAAGCCGTGCTCACACACAGGAGCCAGTATACTGAAGCCGTGCACACACACAGGAGCCAGTATACTGAAGCCGTGCACACACACAGGAGCCAGTATACTGAAGCTGTGCTCACACACAGGAGCCAGTATACTGAAGCCGTGCACACACACAGGAGTCGGCATACTGAAGCCGTGCACACACACAGGAGCCAGTATACTGAAGCCATGCTCACACACATAGGAGCCAGTATACTGAAGCTGTGCTCACACACAGGAGCCAGTATACTGAAGCCA
The DNA here is from genome assembly GCF_040937935.1 of Hyperolius riggenbachi. Taxonomy (NCBI): domain Eukaryota; kingdom Metazoa; phylum Chordata; class Amphibia; order Anura; family Hyperoliidae; genus Hyperolius; species Hyperolius riggenbachi. The sequence continues at coordinate 21,810,248 of NC_090646.1, read as the reverse complement.
TGCACACACACAGGAGCCGGCATACTGAAGCCATGCGCATACATAGGAACCAGTATACTGAAGCCGTGCTCACACACAGGAGCCAGTATACTGAAGCCATGCACACACACAGGAGCCGGTATACTGAAGCCGTGCGCATACATAGGAGCCAGTATACTGAAGCCGTGTACACAGACAGGAGCCGGCATACTGAAGCCGTGTACACACACAGGAGCCAGTATACTGAAGCCGTGCACACACACAGGAGCCAGTATACTGAAGGCATGTACACACACAGGAGCCAGTATACTGAAGGCGTGTACACACACAGGAGCCAGTATACTGAAGCCGTGCACACACACAGGAGCCAGTATACTGAAGCTGTGCTCACACACAGGAGCCAGTATACTGAAGCCGTGCACACACACAGGAGCCAGTATGCTGAAGCCGTGCTCACACACAGGAGCCGGTATACTGAAGCCGTGCGCATACATAGGAGCCAGTATACTGAAGCCGTGTACACACACAGGAGCCAGTATACTGAAGTCGTGCTCACACACAGGAGCCAGTATACTGAAGCCGTGCACACACACAGGAGCCGGTATACTGAAGCCGTGCACACACACAGGAGCCGGTATACTGAAGCCGTGTACACACACAGGAGCCGGCATACTGAAGCCGTGCACACACACAGGAGCCAGTATACTGAAGCCGTGCACACATACAGGAGCCAGTATACTGAAGCCGTGCACACACACAGGAGCCAGTATACTGAAGCCGTGCACACACACAGGAGCCAGTATACTGAAGCCGTGCACGCACACAGGAGCCATTATACTGAAGCCGTGCTCACACACAAGAGCCAGTATACTGAAGCCGTGCACACACACAGGAGCCAATATACTGAAGCCGTGCTCACACACAGGAGCCAGTATACTGAAGCCGTGCACACACACAGGAGCCAGTATACTGAAGCCGTGCTCACACACAGGAGCCAGTATACTGAAGCTGTGCACACACACAGGAGCCGGTATACTGAAGCCGTGCGCATACATAGGAGCCAGTATACTGAAGCCGTGCACACACACAGGAACCGGCATACTGAAGCCGTGTACACACACAGGAGCCGGTATACTGAAGCCGTGCTCACACAAAGGAGCCAGTATACTGAAGCCGTGTACACACACAGGAGCCGGTATACTGAAGCCGTGTACACACACAGGAGCCGGTATACTGAAGCCGTGCGCATACATAGGAGCCGGTATACTAAAGCCGTGCACACACACAGGAGCCGGCATACTGAAGCCGTGGACACACACAGGAGCCAGTATACTGAAGCTGTGCACACACACAGGAGTCAGTATACTGAAGCCGTGTACACACACAGGAGCCAGTATACTGAAGCCGTGCACACACACAGGAGCCAGTATACTGAAGCCGTGCGCATACATAGGAGCCAGTATACTGAAGCCGTGCACACACACAGGAGCCGGTATACTGAAGCCGTGCGCATACATAGGAGCCAGTATACTGAAGCCGTACACACACACAGGAGCTGGCATACTGAAGCCGTGCACACACACAGGAGCTGGCATACTGAAGCCGTGCACACACACAGGAGCCAGTATACTGAAGCTGTGCACACACACAGGAGCCAGTATACTGAAGCCATGTACACACACAGGAGCCAGTATACTGAAGCCGTGCGCATACATAGGAGCCAGTATACTGAAGCCGTGCACACACACAGGAGCCAGTATACTGAAGCCGTGCACACACACAGGAGCCGGTATACTGAAGCCGTGCGCATACATAGGAGCCAGTATACTGAAGCCGTGCACACACACAGGAGCCAGTATACTGAAGCCGTGCACACACACAGGAGCCAGTATACTGAAGCCGTGCACACACACAGGAGCCAGTATACTGAAGCTGTGCTCACACACAGGAGCCAGTATACTGAAGCTGTGCTCACACACAGGAGCCAGTATACTGAAGCCGTGCACACACACAGGAGTCGGCATACTGAAGCCGTGCACACACACAGGAGCCGGTATACTGAAGCCGTGCGCATACATAGGAGCCAGTATACTGAAGCCGTGCACACACACAGGAGCCAGTATACTGAAGCCGTGCACACATACAGGAGCCAGTATACTGAAGCCGTGCACACACACAGGAGCCAGTATACTGAAGCCGTGCACACACACAGGAGCCAGTATACTGAAGCCGTGCACACACACAGGAGCCATTATACTGAAGCCGTGCTCACACACAAGAGCCAGTATACTGAAGCCGTGCTCACACACAGGAGCCAATATACTGAAGCCGTGCTCACACACAGGAGCCAGTATACTGAAGCCGTGCACACACACAGGAGCCAGTATACTGAAGCCGTGCTCACACACAGGAGCCAGTATACTGAAGCTGTGCACACACACAGGAGCCAGTATACTGAAGCCGTGCGCATACATAGGAGCCAGTATACTGAAGCCGTGCACACACACAGGAGCCGGTATACTGAAGCCGTGCGCATACATAGGAGCCAGTATACTGAAGCCGTACACACACACAGGAGCTGGCATACTGAAGCCGTGCACACACACAGGAGCTGGCATACTGAAGCCGTGCACACACACAGGAGCCAGTATACTGAAGCTGTGCACACACACAGGAGCCAGTATACTGAAGCCATGTACACACACAGGAGCCAGTATACTGAAGCCGTGCGCATACATAGGAGCCAGTATACTGAAGCCGTGCACACACACAGGAGCCAGTATACTGAAGCCGTGCACACACACAGGAGCCGGTATACTGAAGCCGTGCGCATACATAGGAGCCAGTATACTGAAGCCGTGCACACACACAGGAGCCAGTATACTGAAGCCATGCACACACACAGGAGCCAGTATACTGAAGCCGTGCACACACACAGGAGCCAGTATACTGAAGCCGTGCACACACACAGGAGTCAGTATACTGAAGCCGTGCACACACACAGGAGCCAGTATACTGAAGCCATGCACACACACAGGAGCCAGTATACTGAAGCCGTGCACACACACAGGAGTCAGTATACTGAAGCCGTGCACACACACAGGAGCCAGTATACTGAAGCCGTGTACACACACAGGAGCCAGTATACTGAAGCCATGCACACACACAGGAGCCAGTATACTGAAGCCATGCACACACACAGGAGCCAGTATACTGAAGCCGTGCACACACACAGGAGTCAGTATACTGAAGCCGTGCTCACACACAGGAGCCAGTATACTGAAGCTGTGCACACACACAGGAGCCGGTATACTGAAGCCGTGCGCATACATAGGAGCCAGTATACTGAAGCCGTGCACACACACAGGAACCGGCATACTGAAGCCGTGTACACACACAGGAGCCGGTATACTGAAGCCGTGCTCACACAAAGGAGCCAGTATACTGAAGCCGTGTACACACACAGGAGCCGGTATACTGAAGCCGTGCGCATACATAGGAGCCGGTATACTGAAGCCGTGCACACACACAGGAGCCGGCATACTGAAGCCGTGGACACACACAGGAGCCAGTATACTGAAGCTGTGCACACACACAGGAGTCAGTATACTGAAGCCGTGTACACACACAGGAGCCAGTATACTGAAGCCGTGCACACACACAGGAGCCAGTATACTGAAGCCGTGCGCATACATAGGAGCCAGTATACTGAAGCCGTGCACACACACAGGAGCCGGTATACTGAAGCCGTGCGCATACATAGGAGCCAGTATACTGAAGCCGTACACACACACAGGAGCTGGCATACTGAAGCCGTGCACACACACAGGAGCTGGCATACTGAAGCCGTGCACACACACAGGAGCCAGTATACTGAAGCCGTGCACACACACAGGAGCCATTATACTGAAGCCGTGCTCACACACAAGAGCCAGTATACTGAAGCCGTGCTCACACACAGGAGCCAATATACTGAAGCCGTGCTCACACACAGGAGCCAGTATACTGAAGCCGTGCACACACACAGGAGCCAGTATACTGAAGCCGTGCTCACACACAGGAGCCAGTATACTGAAGCTGTGCACACACACAGGAGCCAGTATACTGAAGCCGTGCGCATACATAGGAGCCAGTATACTGAAGCCGTGCACACACACAGGAACCGGCATACTGAAGCCGTGTACACACACAGGAGCCGGTATACTGAAGCCGTGCTCACACAAAGGAGCCAGTATACTGAAGCCGTGTACACACACAGGAGCCGGTATACTGAAGCCGTGCGCATACATAGGAGCCGGTATACTGAAGCCGTGCACACACACAGGAGCCGGCATACTGAAGCCGTGGACACACACAGGAGCCGGTATACTGAAGCTGTGCACACACACAGGAGTCAGTATACTGAAGCCGTGTACACACACAGGAGCCAGTATACTGAAGCCGTGCACACACACAGGAGCCAGTATACTGAAGCCGTGCGCATACATAGGAGCCAGTATACTGAAGCCGTGCACACACACAGGAGCCGGCATACTGAAGCCATGTACACACACAGGAGCCAGTATACTGAAGCCGTGCTCACACACAGGAGCCAGTATACTGAAGCCGTGCACACACACAGGAGCCGGTATACTGAAGCCGTGCGCATACATAGGAGCCAGTATACTGAAGCCGTACACACACACAGGAGCTGGCATACTGAAGCCGTGCACACACACAGGAGCTGGCATACTGAAGCCGTGCACACACACAGGAGCCAGTATACTGAAGCTGTGCACACACACAGGAGCCAGTATACTGAAGCCGTGCGCATACATAGGAGCCAGTATACTGAAGCCGTGCGCATACATAGGAGCCAGTATACTGAAGCCGTGCACACACACAGGAGCCAGTATACTGAAGCCGTGCACACACACAGGAGCCGGTATACTGAAGCCGTGCGCATACATAGGAGCCAGTATACTGAAGCCGTGCACACACACAGGAGCCAGTATACTGAAGCCATGCACACACACAGGAGCCGGCATACTGAAGCCGTGGACACACACAGGAGCCGGTATACTGAAGCTGTGCACACACACAGGAGTCAGTATACTGAAGCCGTGTACACACACAGGAGCCAGTATACTGAAGCCGTGCACACACACAGGAGCCAGTATACTGAAGCCGTGCGCATACATAGGAGCCAGTATACTGAAGCCGTGCACACACACAGGAGCCGGCATACTGAAGCCATGTACACACACAGGAGCCAGTATACTGAAGCCGTGCTCACACACAGGAGCCAGTATACTGAAGCCGTGCACACACACAGGAGCCGGTATACTGAAGCCATGCGCATACATAGGAGCCAGTATACTGAAGCCGTACACACACACAGGAGCTGGCATACTGAAGCCGTGCACACACACAGGAGCTGGCATACTGAAGCCGTGCACACACACAGGAGCCAGTATACTGAAGCTGTGCACACACACAGGAGCCAGTATACTGAAGCCATGTACACACACAGGAGCCAGTATACTGAAGCCGTGCGCATACATAGGAGCCAGTATACTGAAGCCGTGCACACACACAGGAGCCAGTATACTGAAGCCGTGCACACACACAGGAGCCGGTATACTGAAGCCGTGCGCATACATAGGAGCCAGTATACTGAAGCCGTGCACACACACAGGAGCCAGTATACTGAAGCCATGCACACACACAGGAGCCAGTATACTGAAGCCGTGCACACACACAGGAGCCAGTATACTGAAGCCGTGCACACACACAGGAGTCAGTATACTGAAGCCGTGCACACACACAGGAGCCAGTATACTGAAGCCATGCACACACACAGGAGCCAGTATACTGAAGCCGTGCACACACACAGGAGTCAGTATACTGAAGCCGTGCACACACACAGGAGCCAGTATACTGAAGCCGTGTACACACACAGGAGCCAGTATACTGAAGCCATGCACACACACAGGAGCCAGTATACTGAAGCCATGCACACACACAGGAGCCAGTATACTGAAGCCGTGCACACACACAGGAGTCAGTATACTGAAGCCGTGCTCACACACAGGAGCCAGTATACTGAAGCTGTGCACACACACAGGAGCCGGTATACTGAAGCCGTGCGCATACATAGGAGCCAGTATACTGAAGCCGTGCACACACACAGGAACCGGCATACTGAAGCCGTGTACACACACAGGAGCCGGTATACTGAAGCCGTGCTCACACAAAGGAGCCAGTATACTGAAGCCGTGTACACACACAGGAGCCGGTATACTGAAGCCGTGCGCATACATAGGAGCCGGTATACTGAAGCCGTGCACACACACAGGAGCCGGCATACTGAAGCCGTGGACACACACAGGAGCCAGTATACTGAAGCTGTGCACACACACAGGAGTCAGTATACTGAAGCCGTGTACACACACAGGAGCCAGTATACTGAAGCCGTGCACACACACAGGAGCCAGTATACTGAAGCCGTGCGCATACATAGGAGCCAGTATACTGAAGCCGTGCACACACACAGGAGCCGGTATACTGAAGCCGTGCGCATACATAGGAGCCAGTATACTGAAGCCGTACACACACACAGGAGCTGGCATACTGAAGCCGTGCACACACACAGGAGCTGGCATACTGAAGCCGTGCACACACACAGGAGCCAGTATACTGAAGCTGTGCACACACACAGGAGCCAGTATACTGAAGCCATGTACACACACAGGAGCCAGTATACTGAAGCCGTGCGCATACATAGGAGCCAGTATACTGAAGCCGTGCACACACACAGGAGCCAGTATACTGAAGCCGTGCACACACACAGGAGCCGGTATACTGAAGCCGTGCGCATACATAGGAGCCAGTATACTGAAGCCGTGCACACACACAGGAGCCAGTATACTGAAGCCGTGCACACACACAGGAGCCAGTATACTGAAGCCGTGCACACACACAGGAGCCAGTATACTGAAGCTGTGCTCACACACAGGAGCCAGTATACTGAAGCCGTGCACACACACAGGAGTCGGCATACTGAAGCCGTGCACACACACAGGAGCCGGTATACTGAAGCCGTGCGCATACATAGGAGCCAGTATACTGAAGCCGTGCACACACACAGGAGCCAGTATACTGAAGCCGTGCACACATACAGGAGCCAGTATACTGAAGCCGTGCACACACACAGGAGCCAGTATACTGAAGCCGTGCACACACACAGGAGCCAGTATACTGAAGCCGTGCACACACACAGGAGCCATTATACTGAAGCCGTGCTCACACACAAGAGCCAGTATACTGAAGCCGTGCTCACACACAGGAGCCAATATACTGAAGCCGTGCTCACACACAGGAACCAGTATACTGAAGCCGTGCACACACACAGGAGCCAGTATACTGAAGCCGTGCTCACACACAGGAGCCAGTATACTGAAGCTGTGCACACACACAGGAGCCAGTATACTGAAGCCGTGCGCATACATAGGAGCCAGTATACTGAAGCCGTGCACACACACAGGAACCGGCATACTGAAGCCGTGTACACACACAGGAGCCGGTATACTGAAGCCGTGCTCACACAAAGGAGCCAGTATACTGAAGCCGTGTACACACACAGGAGCCGGTATACTGAAGCCGTGCGCATACATAGGAGCCGGTATACTGAAGCCATGCACACACACAGGAGCCGGCATACTGAAGCCGTGGACACACACAGGAGCCGGTATACTGAAGCTGTGCACACACACAGGAGTCAGTATACTGAAGCCGTGTACACACACAGGAGCCAGTATACTGAAGCCGTGCACACACACAGGAGCCAGTATACTGAAGCCGTGCGCATACATAGGAGCCAGTATACTGAAGCCGTGCACACACACAGGAGCCGGCATACTGAAGCCATGTACACACACAGGAGCCAGTATACTGAAGCCGTGCTCACACACAGGAGCCAGTATACTGAAGTCGTGCACACACACAGGAGCCGGTATACTGAAGCCGTGCGCATACATAGGAGCCAGTATACTGAAGCCGTACACACACACAGGAGCTGGCATACTGAAGCCGTGCACACACACAGGAGCTGGCATACTGAAGCCGTGCACACACACAGGAGCCAGTATACTGAAGCTGTGCACACACACAGGAGCCAGTATACTGAAGCCATGTACACACACAGGAGCCAGTATACTGAAGCCGTGCGCATACATAGGAGCCAGTATACTGAAGCCGTGCACACACACAGGAGCCAGTATACTGAAGCCGTGCACACACACAGGAGCCGGTATACTGAAGCCGTGCGCATACATAGGAGCCAGTATACTGAAGCCGTGCACACACACAGGAGCCAGTATACTGAAGCCATGCACACACACAGGAGCCAGTATACTGAAGCCGTGCACACACACAGGAGCCAGTATACTGAAGCCGTGCACACACACAGGAGTCAGTATACTGAAGCCGTGCACACACACAGGAGCCAGTATACTGAAGCCATGCACACACACAGGAGCCAGTATACTGAAGCCGTGCACACACACAGGAGTCAGTATACTGAAGCCGTGCACACACACAGGAGCCAGTATACTGAAGCCGTGCACACACACAGGAGTCAGTATACTGAAGCCGTGCACACACACAGGAGCCAGTATACTGAAGCCGTGTACACACACAGGAGCCAGTATACTGAAGCCATGCACACACACAGGAGCCAGTATACTAAAGCCGTGTACACACACAGGAGCCAGTATACTGAAGCCATCAGGAATCAGGAATTCTTTATTTCGCCAAGCATGACTGGGTCATGCCCGGAATTGGATTTGGCACAGTACATATAGCTCAAGAGACAACGATAGGTAGCATAGAACAGCAGAACAGAAAAATTACAGAAGTTACACTCAACTTATATACAGAGGGCAAGCAATTACATTCACATTATGTTGCACTAACATTTGCATTCCGTGCCAGAGCAACAGTCCCGTAACAGTTCAAAGTCATGGAATGGCTTGTTCTTAGTTATTGTGCGCTGATGGGAGTATGTGTAGGGAATTTAGTAGGCTGACGGCCGAGGGAAAGAAAGAGTTACTGTGTCTGGCAGTCCTTGTGGAGATGGCCCGAAGCCTCCGTCCTAGTGGGAGCTGACAGAAGTAGTGGTGACCCGGGTGAGCAGGGTCGTTTGCGATCCTCAGCGCCCTCGATCCCAGCCTTCTCTTGTGTAGGAGGTCAAGTGGGGGAAGAGGTCTTCCAATGACCCTCTCCGCTGCCCTGATGACCCTCTGAAGTGTGAGCCTGTCGCTGGCGGTGGCGCCTGTGTACCAGACCAGTATGGAGGAGCAGAGGATCGATTCAATGGTGGCAGAGTAGAAGCTGGTCAAGATCTCTGGGGCCATGCCAAACTTCCTCAGCTGACGAAGGAAGTAGAGTCTCTGCTGGGCTTTCCTCTGGATGACAGTGATGTTAGGCCTCCAGCTGAGGTCGCTGGAGATGGTAGTGCCCAGGAGACGAGCACAAGGCACTCTGGCCACTTCCGTCCCGTCAATGTGAATTGGTGGTGGGGTGGGCGCGGACTTCCTGAAGTCAACGATTAGCTCGACAGTTTTTGTGGTGTTGAGCACTAGCTTGTTCTCCTTGCACCATTGGGAGATTCTCTCCACCTGCTGACAGTACTCCTGGATGTTGTCCTTGGTGATGAGCCCGACAATGGTGGTGTCGTCGGCGAACTTGATGACCTTGACCGCGTCTGCCTTGGATCTGCAGTTGTTCGTGTAGAGGGAGAACAGCAGTGGAGACAAGACACAGCCCTGAGGGGCACCTGTGTTCGTGATCATGGTTTGTGAGTGGATGCCGCCCAGCCTGACAGTTTGGGACCTGTCGGTGAGAAAGTCTGTGATCCAGGGGCGCAGGCTTGGGTGCACACCAAGTGTGGCTAGTTCTTCCTGTAGGATGCGTGGACAAATAGTGTTAAATGCCGAGCTAAAATCCAGGAGTAGAATTCTGGCATACGTTCCTGGTCTGTCAAGGTGGTCATAAATGAACTCCAGGCAGATGTTAATAGCGTCGTCAGTGGACCTGTTTGCCCTATACGCGAACTGATGGGGGTCTAGAAGGGGCAAGGTGGAGATCTTGAGGTTGGATAGGACCACTCGCTCCAGGGTTTTCATTATGATGGACGTAAGAGCTACCGGTCTGAAGTTGTTCAGGTCAGAGACTCCCTGTTTCTTAGGGACGGGTATGATGGTCGACTTCTTGAAACATCTGGGGACTATTCCATCGCTCAGTGATTTGGCAAAGATGGTGGTGAGAATGGGAGCGAGTTGCCTGGAGCAGGTTTTCAGACAGGCTGGGGACACGCCGTCCGGTCCAGGGGCTTTCCTGGTGTTTAGCCTTGACAGGAGTAGCAGGACATCAGCTTCGTTCACCACTAGAGGAGGAGCTTGGCTCATGGTGTTCTCCTTGAGGCGAGGGAGGGAGTTTGGCAGATCCAGATGTACCCGTTGTTCTTCCTGCCTCTCAAACCTGCAGTAGAACTTGCTGAGTTCTTCGGCTAGCTCCGGATTGGGAGGTGCGTGTTGGGGGGGAGCCTTGTAATTGGTGGCCGCCCTAAGCCCCTTCCACACAGCTCGAGTGTCATTTGAGCGCAGGTTTTGTTCCATCCTCTCAGCATAGTCCCTTTTGGCAGCCCTCAGTTCTCGATTAAGGTCATTCCTCGCCTCCCTATAGACCTCCTGGTTGCCAGTCTTGTGTGCGATTTCTTTTCGCCTCCGCAGATGCCGTAGCTTGTTGGTGAACCACGGCTTGTTGTTCGGATAGACCTTGAAGAATTTGGTTGGTACGCAGGAGTCTTCACAGAAGCTGATGTATGAGGCAACATTGTCTGCCCACTCATCTATGTTTGGTGCTTCCAGGGACTCCCAGTCAGTGCAGTCGAAACATGTTTGGAGTTGGAGCTTGGCCTCGTCCGACCATACTTTGGCAGATTTAAGAGTCGGTTTGGCAGATTCTAGGCGTCTCTTGTAGGTGGGGATCAGGTGGATGACACAGTGGTCAGAGGAGCCAAGAGCTGCCCCTGGGACTGCCTTGTAAGCACCCTTCAGTGCTGTGTAGCAGTGGTCGAGAGTGTTCACGCCCCTGGTGGGGCACTCCACATGCTGGTGGTACCGTGGCATCTCCTGGCGAAGATTGGCCTTGTTGAAATCGCTCATAACAATGAATAGTGAGTCTGGGAGGGACGTCTCCCATTTTGAGATGGTCTCGCTGAGGTCCAATAAGGCACCTTTGGCGTCAGCGTCGGGAGGAATGTACATACCGACAAGAACATAGGAGGAAAACTCACGTGGCGAGTACGACGGCCTGCAGTTGATGAGTATGAGTTTGAGGTCGGGGGAGCACTTCCTGGTGAGTACTGTCGTGGTGGTGCACCATGAGGAGCTGATATAGAAGCAGATACCGCCTCCTCTCATCTTCCCGGAGAGGACAGGGTCCCGGTCTGCACGAGTGAGGCTGAAACCTGGGAGGTGTAGAGAGTTCTCAGGGATGTCCTCATGTAGCCAGGTTTCCGTGAAGCAGAGGACTGGCGTTGTCCTGCTGAGGTCCCTCCTGTTGCAGAGGAGGCACAGTTCGTCCAGCTTGTTTGGGAGGGAGCGCACGTTCGCCAGGAGGACCGAGGGGATAGCTGATCGTAGGCCTTTCCTCTTGAGTCTCTCTCGGGCGCCTGCCCGACAGCCTCTCCGCCTCTGGCCTGCTCGAGGGCCAAAAGCCGGATCCAGGACCAGTTGGATGTGATTCCAGACCAGCTTGGACAGAAGCCTGGCTACAGGGGGAGAGGGGCCACAAGGTTCCCACTGTAGGAGCTGCTCCCTGGTGTATGTAGTGCGTGTGGCAGGGGGTGGTGTGCGTGGGCCCCGGTCTCCTGTGAGAGGGTGAGAGATGGAGCGCCAGCGGGGGGTAGTGAGGTATGGCATTTGCCTGAGTGACACTCAATAGGACCAGCTAGTGGACCAGGCAGCAGAGCAGAGTTCAGCACAGGCACGCTGGCCAGACACAGCACCGGGCGACGAGTGGGGCCAGGTGTAGCCAGCGGCTAGTGGGCCTCCTAGGGGTGCAAAGCAGGAGGTGAGGCTCGGACCTGCAGTGTGGGGCCAGGTGTAGCCAGCGGCTAGCGGACCTCCTAGGGGTGCATAGCAGGAGGTGAGGCTCGGACCAGCAGTGTTCAGCGGCAAGAAGTTCAGCCTAAGGCAAGAGTGGCAAGCAGGTTGGGCACAAGGGGCAAGAGCAGAGTTCAGCGCGCTGGGCCAGGCACAGCACAGGTGAGGCACAGGTGAGGCCGGCGGCTAGCGGACTCGGGGGTGCACAACCGAAGAGTGTCTAGGAGCAAACAGCAGTAAGACCAGCAGTGACAGTGGCAAGAGTTCAGCCTGGAGGACAGAGTAGCAAGCAGATTGGGCCCAGGGGCTCAGCAGGCACATCATAGGCAACAGGAGTAGTGAGTCCCTTACCCTTCCCAGCAGCAGACTGTAGATGGCTCAGGCAGCCTCGTGTGGGATCCGCTGCATCCGGTGATTCTGACCTCGGTGAAGGAAGGGCTGGAGGCAGACTTGCTGCGGTGGACCTGTGGGCCCCCCAGGTGATCTTTCCTGCGTGCTGCGGCGGGGCGGCAGCCAGCAACAGCGGCTGCTGCCGCCGGCTAATGTTGCATAGTGGAGCCTGGCTGCAGTGGAGTTTGCGGCTCCTAGCTTCGGTGTTGTTGTGCCGAGGAGGCAGCCAGTCCCCGGAGGCAGCTGCGGTATGTGTGCGCTCTCTCCTCTGCGGGCCACGTGGTGTGTGCGCTCCCTCTTCTGCGGGCCACGTGGGAGCCTAGCACGGCTGAGCGGGGGTTGCGGGCGGCTCCGGCGAGGATGTCGGGAGCGCACCGTCGGTAGCCTGGCTCGTCTGGTGGTATCCTCTCCGCGGGCAGCGATGAGTGCAGGGCTCCAGGAGGCGTCTGTGTGGTCCTTCCCCGTGGTAGCGGCGGCAGGCCGCTGTATCCCACTGTGCAGCTGGCTATGAGTCGGAGGCGAGCGGGGGCTGTGCGCTTGCAGGTGTGCATCACAGGCATAAGCGACCTGTGATGCGCCGAAAAAGGTAAAAAATGTAGTTGAGAAAGAGGCAAAAATGGGACAAAAATGTCCGAAAGTGAGGAGCTATGTGCCGAGGCTGCTGGCACAGCGCCATCTTAGGTATGCACACATACAGGAGCCAGTATACTGAAGCCGTGTACACACACAGGAGCCAGTATACTGAAGCCGTGCACACACACAGGAGCCAGTATTCTGAAGCCGTGCACACATACAGGAGCCAGTATACTGAAGCCGTGCACACACACAGGATTCAGTATACTGAAGCCGTGCACACACACAGGAGCCAGTATACTGAAGCTATGCACACACACAGGAGCCAGTATTCTGAAGCCGTGTACACACACAGGAGCCAGTATACTGAAGCCGTGCTCACACACACAGGAGCCAGTATACGGAAGCCGTGCTCACACATAGGAGCCAGTATACTGAAGCCGTGCACACACACAGGAGCCGGCATACTGAAGCCGTGCACACACACAGGAGCCGGTATACTGAAGCCATGCACACATTCAGGAGCCAGTATACTGAAGCCGTGTACACACACAGGAGCCAGTATACTGAAGCCGTGCGCATACATAGGAGTCAGTATACTGAAGCCGTGCACACACACAGGAGCCGGTATACTGAAGCCGTGCACACACACAGGAGTCAGTATACTGAAGCCGTGCACACACACAGGAGCCAGTCTACTGAAGCCGTGCTCACACACAGGAGCCAGTATACTGAAGCCGTGTACACACACAGGAGCCAGTATACTGAAGCCATGCACACATACAGGAGCCAGTATACTGAAGCCATGCACACAAACAGGAGCCAGTATACTGAAGCCATGCACACACACAGGAGCCAGTATACTGAAGCCGTGCACACACACAGAAGTCAGTATACTGAAGCCGTGCGCATACAGAGGAGCCAGTATACTGAAGCCGTGCACACACACAGGAGCCAGTATACTGAAGCCGTGCACACACACAGGAGCCGGTATACTGAAGCCGTGTACACACAGGAGCCGGTATACTGAAGCCGTGCACACACACAGGAGCCAGTATACTGAAGCCGTGCACACACACAGGAGCCGGTATACTGAAGCCGTGCACACACACAGGAGCCAGTATACTGAAGCCGTGCTCACACACAGGAGCCAGTATACTGAAGCCGTGCACACACACAGGAGCCGGTATACTGAAGCCGTGTACACACAGGAGCCAGTATACTGAAGCCGTGCACACACACAGGAGCCAGTATACTGAAGCCGTGCACACACACAGGAGCCGGTATACTGAAGCCGTGCGCATACATAGGAGCCAGTATACTGAAGCCATGCTCACACACACAGGAGCCAGTATACTGAAGCTGTGCTCACACACAGGAGCCAGTATACTGAAGCTGTGCACACACACGGGAGCCAGTATACTGAAGCCATGCACACACACAGGAGCCGGCATACTGAAGCCATGCGCATACATAGGAGCCAGTATACTGAAGCCGTGCTCACACACAGGAGCCAGTATACTGAAGCCATGCACACACACAGGAGCCGGTATACTGAAGCCGTGCGCATACATAGGAGCCAGTATACTGAAGCCGTGTACACAGACAGGAGCCGGCATACTGAAGCCGTGTACACACACAGGAGCCAGTATACTGAAGCCGTGCACACACACAGGAGCCAGTATACTGAAGGCGTGTACACACACAGGAGCCAGTATACTGAAGGCGTGTACACACACAGGAGCCAGTATACTGAAGCCGTGCACACACACAGGAGCCAGTATACTGAAGCTGTGCTCACACACAGGAGCCAGTATACTGAAGCCGTGTACACACACAGGAGCCAGTATACTGAAGCCGTGCACACACACAGGAGCCAGTATACTGAAGCTGTGCTCACACACAGGAGCCAGTATACTGAAGCCGTGTACACACACAGGAGCCAGTATACTGAAGCCGTGCACACACACAGGAGCCAGTATACTGAAGCCGTGCTCACACAGAGGAGCCGGTATACTGAAGCCGTGCGCATACACAGGAGCCAGTATACTGAAGCCGTGTACACACACACGAGCCAGTATACTGAAGCCGTGTACACACACAGGAGCCAGTATACTGAAGCCGTGCACACACACAGGAGCCAATATACTGAAGCCGTGCTCACACACAGGAGCCAGTATACTGAAGCCGTGCACACACACAGGAGCCAGTATACTGAAGCCGTGCTCACACACAGGAGCCAGTATACTGAAGCTGTGCACACACACAGGAGCCGGTATACTGAAGCCGTGCGCATACATAGGAGCCGGTATACTGAAGCCGTGCACACACACAGGAGCCAGTATACTGAAGCCGTGCACACACACAGGAACCGGCATACTGAAGCCGTGTACACACACAGGAGCCGGTATACTGAAGCCGTGCTCACACACAGGAGCCAGTATACTGAAGCCGTGTACACACACAGGAGCCGGTATACTGAAGCCGCGCGCATACATAGGAGCCGGTATACTGAAGCCGTGCACACACACAGGAGCCGGCATACTGAAGCCGTGGACACACACAGGAGCCAGTATACTGAAGTTGTGCACACACACAGGAGTCAGTATACTGAAGCCGTGTACACACACAGGAGCCAGTATACTGAAGCCGTGCACACACACAGGAGCCAGTATACTGAAGCCGTGCGCATACATAGGAGCCAGTATACTGAAGCCGTGCACACACACAGGAGCCGGCATACTGAAGCCATGTACACACACAGGAGCCAGTATACTGAAGCCGTGCTCACACACAGGAGCCAGTATACTGAAGCCGTGCACACACACAGGAGCCGGTATACTGAAGCCGTGCGCATACATAGGAGCCAGTATACTGAAGCCGTACACACACACAGGAGCTGGCATACTGAAGCCATGCACACACACAGGAGCCAGTATACTGAAGCTGTGCACACACACAGGAGCCAGTATACTGAAGCCATGTACACACACAGGAGCCAGTATACTGAAGCCGTGCGCATACATAGGAGCCAGTATACTGAAGCCGTGCACACACACAGGAGCCAGTATACTGAAGCCGTGCACACACACAGGAGCCGGTATACTGAAGCCGTGCGCATACATAGGAGCCTGTATACTGAAGCCGTGCACACACACAGGAGTCAGTATACTGAAGCCGTGCACACACACAGGAGCCAGTATACTGAAGCCGTGCACACACACAGGAGCCAGTATACTGAAGCCGTGCACACACACAGGAGCCAGTATACTGAAGCCGTGCTCACACACAGAAGCCAGTATACTGAAGCCGTGCACACACACAGGAGCCGGCATACTGAAGCCGTGCACACACACAGGAGCCAGTATACTGAAGCCGTGCACACACACAGGAGTCAGTATACTGAAGCCGTGCACACACACAGGAGCCAGTATACTGAAGCCGTGCACACACACAGGAGCCAGTATACTGAAGCCATGCACACACACAGGAGCCAGTATACTGAAGCCGTGCACACACACAGGAGCCAGTATACTAAAGCCGTGCACACACACAGGAGCCAGTATACTGAAGCCGTGCACACACACAGGAGCCAGTATACTAAAGCCGTGTACACACACAGGAGCCAGTATACTGAAGCCATGCACACATACAGGAGCCAGTATACTGAAGCCGTGTACACACACAGGAGCCAGTATACTAAAGCCGTGCACACACACAGGAGCCAGTATTCTGAAGCCGTGCACACATACAGGAGCCAGTATACTGAAGCCGTGCACACATACAGGATTCAGTATACTGAAGCCGTGCACACACACAGGAGCCAGTATACTGAAGCTATGCACACACACAGGAGCCAGTATTCTGAAGCCGTGTACACACACAGGAGCCAGTATACGGAAGCCCTGCTCACACATAGGAGCCAGTATACTGAAGCCGTGCACACACACAGGAGCCGGCATACTGAAGCCGTGCACACACACAGGAGCCGGCATACTGAAGCCGTGCACACACACAGGAGCCAGTATACTGAAGCCATGCACACATTCAGGAGCCAGTATACTGAAGCCGTGTACACACACAGGAGCCAGTATACTGAAGCCATGTACACATACAGGAGCCAGTATACTGAAGCCATGCACACATACAGGAGCCAGTATACTGAAGCCGTGTACACACACAGGAGCCAGTATACTGAAGCCGTGCGCATACATAGGAGTCAGTATACTGAAGCCGTGCACACACACAGGAGCCGGTATACTGAAGCCGTGTACACACACAGGAGCCAGTATACTGAAGCCGTGCACACACACAGGAGTCAGTATACTGAAGCCGTGCACACACACAGGAGCCAGTCTACTGAAGCCGTGCTCACACACAGGAGCCAGTATACTGAAGCCATGCGCATACATAGGAGCCAGTATACTGAAGCCGTGCACACACACAGGAGCCAGTATACTGAAGCCGTGCGCATACAGAGGAGCCAGTATACTGAAGCCGTGTGCATACATAGGAGCCAGTATACTGAAGCCGTGCACACACACAGAAGTCAGTATACTGAAGCCGTGCGCATACAGAGGAGCCAGTATACTGAAGCCGTGCACACACACAGGAGCCAGTATACTGAAGCCGTGCTCACACACAGGAGCCAGTATACTGAAGCTGTGCACACACACAGGAGTCAGTATACTGAAGCCGTGCACACACACAGGAGCCGGCATACTGAAGCCATGCACACACACAGGAGCCAGTATACTGAAGCCGTGTACACACACAGGAGTCAGTATACTGAAGCCATGCTCACACACAGGAGTTGGCATACTGAAGCCATGCTCACACACAGAAGCCGGTATACTGAAGCCATGTACACACACTAGACAGTACTCAGACTCAGCCGTCTCTGCTGAGAGTATAGCGTGTGTGTTGTGGCTTCGATGTGTCTGTGAGATATCCGGCCTTCCCAATCACCTCCTCCGAGTGCACGCTATTGTTCTGCTCTGTACTACATTAAGGCCTCGTTCACATCAGGGCCGTTTCTGTGCGCTTTGCACAGCGCATTGCTCTGTGCGCTTTACAAAGTATTGATTTTCCCATGTAATTAATGTGCCTGGTTCACATGTATGCGCTGCGCTGCGTTACAAAAACGTAGTGTTGCATGCATTTACATGCATACAAAGCTTTATTGACAACTGCTACTGCTACAATAAGCAAAATATGCTTAAAAAAGAACACTTAAACGCGCACTAAGGCACACACAAACGCATTCGTTTTTATCATGTGCTTTTACATGTTTCTCAATCTGAACAAGGCCTTACTCTGCATCACTCTGTCATGGGCCGCATGTCACCCCTCCACTCACCTCCATAGCAACAGAATGTGTCACTAATCTCCAGGCTAGCGACATGTCTGTACAAATCAAGGCTCCTCACTGCTGCCCAAGGGATAAAGTCCCAATTACCGTGGTTGACAGAAAGTGTTGTGTGCGTAGGCACCTTGAAGCAAATCTGTGACTTATTTTAAGGAAAAAAATTATATACTCACCTCAGTCCTCCAGTGGCTTCACCCGTCTCCCTTTACCAGGCCATTCCGGCGCTTATACCCTCGAGGCGTGTGGCCATGCTCCAGTATGAGAATGGGCGCGGCCGCACTGTGGAGATGCAGGACTGCTAGCGCTAGCATAGTGGCAAGGAGCTACCGTTCAAAAATGTTTTTCTGTAAAGGTTATCATGCTATTGCTTATCTTTTAGAGGTGAGAGGAAGTTCTGAGTTCAGGTCCGCTTTCAAGGACATCCCGAGGTGACATGTGACATAATGAGATAGACATGGGTATGTACAGTGCTTGGCACCCAAATAACTATGCTGTGTTCCTTTTTTTCTTTCTCTGCCTGAAAGAGTTAAATATCAGGTATGTAAGTGGCAGTTCCTGTCTGAGTCAGGACTGGGTCAGACTACAGTGTGACCCTCACTGATAAGAAATTCCAACTATGAAAAACTTTCCTAGCAGAAAATGGCTTCTGAGAGCAGGAAAGAGATAAAAAGGTTCAATAGTTCATAGATTTTTAGCTCTGGTATACTTCAATGAATGTGTCATTGAGCAGAGACAATAAAACAGTAAATACTTAAAAAGTAGATTTAAAGTAGATTTAAAAATAAAATAAAACTGTGGAATATCTTAAAAAGCCAATTTTACAAACAAACAAACACAGAACATTTATATCGCGCTTTTCTCCTTGCGGACTCAAAGCGCCAGAGCTGCAGCCACTAGGACGCGCTCTATAGGCAGTAGCAGTGTTAGGGAGACTTGCCTAAGGTCTCCTACTGAATAGGTGCAGGCTTACTAAACAGGCAGAGCCGAGATTCGAACCCTGGTCTCCCATGTCACAGGCAGAGCCCTTAACCATTACACTATCCAGCCACTTCTACACTATCCAGCCACTTTTAGGAGAAGGAGGATAGATACAATTGTTTGTTTCATTATTTTCACCTCGGGCATGCTTTAACTAGATTAACATTTGCACTTTCCAGATATCCCAGTAATAGTGTATTTTGCATTATGCTTGTTGACAATATGGCCGCTCTCTGGCCATCTATCTGTGATCTATCAGCCATTAATCCCCTCAGATAAGCAGCTCTCCACTTCCCAGCTGATAAGACTCACATCACTCCTCCATCACATCCTCAGTCAGTTTGCTAAGTGACAATTAAGGGACATTGGCTTCTTTAGCTATTGACATTGGATAATGACTATTCAGCCACTGGTGTGAATCAGAATAGCCTTCTCTGTAGCTGTGGGGCTTCCTGATGGCAGATAACATTCTGCTCATACCTCCTGGCTGCCCCTCCGCTCACTGGAGAGGCCCTGCTCTGCCCCAAATCCTCTCCTCCTCAATCTGTTCAATCTAGTGCTAGGTACACACCATACAATTAAGCTAAGTACTCACGGGGGGACAATTGTAGCTGTCGCTAGCACACGGGAGCGTGTGCGCGACAGCTCGGCAACAGCTCGTTGCCAAGTCCCTCTGCATCCACACTGCAGCAGAGGGATTAGCGATGCGGCAGAAGCTGTCGCCGAGGTTCCTCCCCCACCGCCGGAAGCTCCGTGTGCTGTGTGTGGGTAGCTGTCGCTAGCCCGCATACACATGCGGGACTAGCGACAGTTCCGGCGAGGTTGCGGCGACAGCTGTAGCCGGCGATTGAACATGTCAATCGCCTGGCGACAGCTCCGACGGGCGACGGTTCGGGCCGCGCGTCATACACACGGGCGACCTGTCGCCGCAACACGCGCATGCCACGTGGTTGCGGCGACGGCCGTACCCCGTGGGTATGAGCCTTTATGTGTAATGCTGGGGATACACGGTACGTTTCTGTACCGTGTATCGACCAGCTGATCGGCCAGCTGATAATATTCAGCTGGTCCGATCAAGCCGCTCGACCTGCGCCCGCTCGATTCCCGCCGGCCGACAATGGCAGGGAATCGAGCGGTGATAAGGAAGCGCCGGCGGGGACGAGCGGCAATCGATCCATGCTGACGAGCGGGGACGCGGCGCGTGTTGATCCAGCGGCTAATCGGCCGCCGGATCGACCCATGTATGCTCAGCATTAGATAGATAGTTTGATAGATAATTTCATGTCCAATATTATTTTGGATCCCTTTTTTGGTTGATTTTTCATAAAAGTGAATGGAAATTGATAAGAAAAGATAACAGAATCGAGTTCAAAATGGAAAATTGTTTGAAAAAAAACGCATCGTATGTACCTGGCATTACACCTAGTGGTGGCCGCACATGGGTAATAGCAGCACAATTATTAACAAAAATAAATGCTCAGAAACTTTTCAGCATCTGATAGATCCTTATTGGTCAAGCAGAGCTTCTGAAGGGAACATGAACCTCCCCTATTCTCTTCTGAGGGGATGCAAATAAGTTCCTGACTTTGCCCAGAAAGGATAGAGACGCATGTATTTAACATATTCCCCCCTGAGACTGATGCACTTGGTTCAGCGTCATTGCAGCTTTTCTAGAACGTTCGAATAAAACTCCTTTGGGCCTTCAGGTGTTTCTTCAAGTTTAGGAACAGATAATTGTCTGAAAGGACCTGGTCTGGTGAGTAGGGGGTTGGTGGACCAACTGGAAACCCAGGGTGTTCAACTTGGCAGCCACAATGTTGGCCATGTGCACAGGTGCATTGTCCTGCAAGAAAATAATCACCTTGATCAACTTTGTACATCGTTTCATAGTAATTGCTTCAGCTGGTCCAGGAGGTTAGCATAATACGGACTGGTGAGCCTGGAGCCCTGAGGTAGGCAGTCCACCAACAGAATATCGTCTATGTCTCAGAAAACTGGACTTTTTTGTCAGATTTCTGGGTGCAGAACTTCCTTGGCTGCAGGGCCCTCTGTGGCACCATTTCTTTAACTGTTCCTTGGTTTCGGGATCATAGATGTGGAGCCAGGTTTCATCCTCAAGTTTTGGCTAGTCTAGCCAAAAAGTCCTGTGCAGCTTCAAAATGGGCCAAAACGGCTTTGGATGCTTAAGTTCGTTCCTCCTTCTGTTCGGCACCCACTTCGCTGAAAACTTGTGCCTGTTCTCTAGAAGAAAAAAACTTCTAGGGCGCCCCTTGAGGTTAAAGGAGAAAAGGCAGTGGAATGGGTTCCTCACCGAGAGCTGTGACTATGTGAAATACTCTTTTGGCAGAACTGCCTGCAGTTAGGGCTGGATTTACATCACAGGAGCCTATAGTACGGTGACCATAAGTCCCGCTTTACCCGGGACGCGTCCCGCCTTGGGGGCGGGGGGCGCTGCCCCAGGCTGCATGAGGTCCCGGGAAATGTCCCGCTTTCAGCAGCGGGACGTCCTAGCCTTTGGACTCTGGTCACCGTACATGAACTAGCTGCAGCGTATCATAGACGCTGTGCTAGTTCATTCCCCGCAGCCCCGCTCCAGCAGCCTGCATTGTCCTTCGGCAGGCACAGGCAGAGCAGGGCTACGGGAAGATGGCGTCCGGAGGCGGAGCCCTGTACTGGAGACTTTTTGTGTCTCCAGTACAGGGCTCCGCCTCCGGACGACATCTTGCCATAGCCCTGCTCTGCCTGAGTGCCTGTGAGCCCGGGGAGCTGCACGCACACCAGAGGCCAGTTGGAGCACCGCCTGCGTGAGGGGACTTCTGTCAGGTGAGTACATGCTTTTTTTTCCAGGTGAAATGTGCCCCCATTGCGTTTTTGTGCTGACATGTTTGCCCCATTGCGTTAATTTTGTACTGACATGTTTGCCCGCATTGCATTTTTGTGCTGACATGTTTGCCCCCATTGCGTTTATTTTGTGCTGACATGTTGCCCGCAATGCGTTTATTTTGTACTGACATGTTTGCCCGCAATGCGTTTATTTTGTGCAGACATGTTGCCCGCAATGCGTTTATTTTGTGCTGACATGTTTGCCCCCATTGCGTTTATTTTGTGCTGACATGTTTGCCCCCATTGCGTTTATTTTGTGCTGACATGTTTGCCCGCAGTGCGTTTATTTTGTGCTGATATGTTGCCCGCAATGCGTTTATTTTGTGCTGATATATTGCCCGCAATGCGTTTATTTTGTGCAGACATGTTGCCCGCAATGCGTTTATTTTGTGCTGACATGTTTGCCCCCATTGCGTTTATTTTGTGCTGACATGTTTGCCCGCAGTGCGTTTATTTTGTGCTGATATGTTGCCCGCAATGCGTTTATTTTGTGCTGATATATTGCCCGCAATGCGTTTATTTTGTGCTGAATTAAATGTTGCCCGCAATGCGTTTATTTTGTGCTGACATGTTGCCCGCAATGCGTTTATTTTGTGCTGACATGTTGCCCGCAATGCGTTTATTTTGTGCTGACATGTTGCCCGAAATTCGTTTATTTTGTGATGACATGTTGCCCACAATGCGTTTATTTTGTGCTGACATGTTGCCCGCAATGCGTTTATTTTGTGCTGACATGTTGCCCGCAATGTGTTTATTTTGTGCTGACATGTTGCCCGCAATGCGTTTATTTTGTGCTGACATGTTGCCCGCAATGTGTTTATTTTGTGCTGACATGTTTCCCGCATTGCGTTTATTTTGTGCTGACATGTTGCCCGCAATGTGTTTATTTTGTGCTGACATGTTTCCCGCAAGGCGTTTATTTTGTGCTGACATGTTTCCCGCATTGCGTTTATTTTGTGCTGACATGTTGCCCGCAATGCGTTTATTTTGTGATGACATGTTGCCCACAATGCGTTTATTTTGTGCTGACATGTTGCCCACATTGTGTTTATTTTGTGGTGTCCGGGGTAACTGTTGCTGCATTTATTATTTAATGGTCATAGTTGGCTATATTTGCTGCTTTGGGGTTACGGTATACTATTAAATAGCATCACACAGTTTCTGCACACCCATGATGCGAATCCTCGTTTGACCACATCATGGCGTAAACACTGCTTTCTTATGCCTCGCTGTTACATCATTACGTTAGCTCCGCCCATAAAATGTCATAGCCATGCCCATTTTCCGGGCACCATGTTAGTTGGCGCGGCAGCCCCCCATTTTTTGGCGCGGAGCGTGCCCCCCTTCCCCCCCGCCGCCCTGTCCCAGGTTGAGCCTACAAAAATCTGGTCACTGTACCTATAGGCACAGATGTCCTGGCACCTTAGACTTCACCCTCCATGAACCTACAAACACCCGCTGAACCACACTGCAAGTGAGCTGGCTGGTCCAGCTGCCACTTCTCCCTTACTTCGGTTGCCTGTCATAGGTAGCTACAGGTGCCCCCTAGAAATACCCTCAGAATTAAGGTCCCTCTGTCTGTAGGGAGATATCATCAGTGGAATGCAGCGAGGTGGGGAACTTATCTTTCATTTATAGCTGTATAGAAGCTACATATCAGCTCCCTTGGCATACCGGACATTTTCAGTTGTCTCAGGAAGAACAGCCTCTGCTGAGTCTTCTTCTGGGTTCTGGTGGAGTTTTCCCTATCTCAGATAATTTGTGATTGTGGTGCTAAGAAACCATCGGAAGCTTGGAACCTCAGATACCTCAGTGCCTTCCATTAAACCCAGGCTGAGTGTGAGTGGGGGCTTTCTGAAGTCCAAAAAAAGATCTTGAACATGAACATGCATGCTATTTTCATGAAAAAATTTTCAATCAGTCAAAAATGTTAATGTCTAATTTGACTAATAAAGGAAACCATGGTGTGTGCGGAGGTGTAAACCTGTGTCATATCCTAGAGCTGTGTGTGGTGATTTTAGCACTCTCAGATGAAGGGATAATTGTTGGCCACATGCTGCCCCCAGAAGAGGCGGGGCCCGGTCTGTGTGGAGTGCTGGTGATAAGTACCCTACAAGTGACTGAGGTGGCCTCCAGTGCTGTCCCCTCTGGTTTCCTGCCTGTTTACACACTCAGTTTGGCTTGACACTTGCTGACATGAAAGGCCGCCACACTTACAAGTGTCTGTTTATTAACAAAGCTAATGAGTGATAAATACAGTGAGGAAACAACCCTGAGTGGTGAGGCGGAAGGGCTGTGTGCAGGACAACCAGCTCTGTCCCATCCCAGACTATTATTATTATTCAACTGGCAGAGTCCCAGTGGATTGGCGTACAGCCCACGTTTTCCCATTATTTAAGAAGGGCAAAAAATCAGATCCAGGAAATTATAGACCTGTAAGCTTAACATCAGTTGTATGCAAACTATTTGAGGGGTTACTAAGAGATACTATACATGACTTCATAGTAGAAAATAATCTTATTTCTCAGCATCAACATGGGTTTACTAAAGACAGGTCCTGTTTGACTAACATGCTCAGCTTTTATGAGGTAGTGAATGCTAATATGGATATTGGGAATGCTGTAGATGTGATATACTTGGACTTTGCAAAGGCCTTCGACACTGTTCCCCACAAAAGTCTGGTGCAAAAGTTGAGGATGCAAGGACTGGGGAAGAGTTTGTGTGCATGGATAAGGAACTGGCTAATGGACAGAAAACAAAGAGTTGTGGTCAATGGATCATACTCAAAATGCGAGACTGTTAGCAGTGGGGTCCCACAGGGGTCTGTTCTGGGTCCAGTGCTCTTCAATTTATTTATTAATGACCTAGTAGATGCAGTAGTGAGCAATGTTGCCATTTTTGCAGATGATACAAAATTGTGCAGAATCATCAACTCTCAGGAAGATAGTGTCATATTGCAACAGGATCTGGATAGGATGGCTATATGTGCACATACATGGCAGTCATGCATTTTGGTCGTACCAATGGTCTAACACCATACAAAATAAATGGGATACAGTTGGGGACATCAAACTTGGAGAAGGACTTAGGAGTACTCATCGACAACAAGTTAAATAATCGTACTCAATGCCAAGCCGCTGCAGCTAAAGCTAACAAAATTTTGGGATGCATTAAAAGGGAAATTAAAACTTGCGATGCTAGCATAATATTGCCCCTGTTTAACTCTCTAGTAAGGCCACATCTGGAATATGGAATTCAGTTCTGGGCACCACATTACAAAAAAGATATTGCAGTTTTAGAGCAGGTGCAGAGATGAGCAACAAAATTGATACATGGGATGGAAGGTCTCACTTACCAAGAAAGGTTAGATAAACTGGGTTTATTTAGTCTAGAGAAAAGACGCCTCAGAGGAGATCTAATTAACATGTATAAATACATCAGAGGGCAATATAATAGCTTGGCGGATGAGCTTTTTGTCCCTAGGCCTTCTCAAAGGACTAGAGGACATGATATGCGCATGCAGGAAAAAAGTTTTAGCCATTTATTTAGGAAAGGGTTCTTTACAGTAAGAGTGATTAAGATGTGGAATGCATTGCCACAGGAAGTCATTATGGCAAATTCTATACCTGCATTTAAAGGGGGCTAAGATGCTTTATTTGCGTTGAAAGACATCCATGGCTACAATTACTAGGTAATGCCTAAAGCTGGCCATACACTAGGCCGATTCCCGCCAGATCGACAGCAGATTCGATCACTGGGATCGAATCTGCTGTTACATCGTTCCCGCAACACGTCGAATTTCGATCCATTTCGTCCAATCCCGTCGAACGATCCGTGCGGAAAACTACCGTCGATCGCCCGCGGGTAGGGAGCGCGTCACTAGCGGCGTTCGAGTACCCGACGACCGACGCAATAGAGCCCGCATACATTACCTGCTCCGCCGGCACGACTGCCCCCCGGTCACCGCTGCTCCGTCTCCGCGCTGGTCTGGTCTGGTCTCCGGGTCCGGCATGCTTCACTTCTTCTAGCCCGGTAGGAAGTTTAAACAGTAGAGGGCGCTCTACTGTTTAAACTTCCTGCCGGGCAGGAAGAAGAAGTAAAGCATGCCGGACCTGGAGACCAGAGCGGAGACGGAGCAGCGGTGACCGGGGGCAGTCGCGCCGGTGGAGCAGGTAATGTATGCGGGGGGGGGGGGGGGGGCAGCAGCAGCACCACCACAACAGATTGTGAATGGTTTCAGGCTGAAATCGGTTCACAATCTGTTTTCAGTAAAGGTAGCCATACAATCCCTCTCTGATCAGATTCGATCAGAGAGGGATCTATCTGTTGGTCGAATCTGATGGCAAATCGACCAGTGTATGGCTACCTTAATGATGTTGATCCAAGGATTTTTATCTGATTGCCATCTGGAGTCGGGAAGGAATTTTTCCCCTTTTGGGGCTAATTGGACCATGCCTTGTGGGGGTTTTTCGCCTTCCTATGGATCAACAGGGATATGTGAGGGAGCAGGCTGGAGTTGTACTTTGTACTGGTTGAACTCGATGGACGTATGTCTTTTTTCAACCAAAATAACTATGTAACTATGTATACCGTATCTCACAAAGTTCGTACGCTTCTCACATTATTGTAAGTACAGTATTTTATTATAGCTTTTCATGGGACAACACCGAAGATATTATAAATTGGTACAATGTAAAGTGGTCAGTGGACACCTTGTGTAATAGTGTAATTTTACTGTCCCATCAAAATATCTCCACACACGCCCACTAATGTCTAAACCGTTGGGAACAAAAGTGAGTACACCCGTAAGTGAAGAATGTCACAATTCTGCCCAATCAGACATTTTCCCTCTTCGGGGTCATGTGACTGGCTAGTGTTACATCAAGGTCTCAGGAATGGGGAGCAGGTGTGTTACATGTGGTGTTATCACTCTCATACTGGTCACTGGAAGCTCAGAATGCCTCCTCATGGCAGAGAACTCTCTGAGGAGCTTATAGAAGAATTCTGCCCAATCAGACATTTTCCCTCCCTGGGGTCATGTGACTGGTTAGTGTTACAAGGTCTCAGGTGTGACTGGGGAGCAGGTGTGTTACATGTGGTGTTATCGCTCTCACACTCTCTCACACTGGTTACTGGAAGATCAGCGTGGCTCCTCATAGCAGAGAACTCTCTGAGGATCTCAAAGGACAACTGAAGTGAGAAGGATCATGAGGCTGGCTGCCATATTTATGGCACAGGAATTAGTATCACAAGGAGATGGGAGAGGCAAGGTCCGTCAACGTTTCATCCGTCTAGGGCTTTCTTAAGACCATCACCTCAACTGTTTTATATATTTCAGTATATACAACAGAGGGTGCCCACTTTAGGTCATTGGTCCAGTGTAATATTCACTGTATAAACCTTGAGAATAGTGCTCCTAAAATGACCCCCCCACAGGGATTATGCCCAGACCTTGCCTGCCTAGAGGGTCGCTGTGATAGGTGTGAGTGACCATAAAAAAGGATCATGGGCCCACATAAGTTACATTTTGAAATAGGTGTTGATGTGGTTGGTGGGCGTTTCCAATTGGGGGTGTGCCTTATGCAGATGTATCTCTATAAAACAGTAGAAAGATGGTGGGGCAGGTCATGAGAAGACCCTAGATGGGTGAAACGTTGACTGACCCCGCCTCTCCCGCCTCCTTGTGACGCCAGTGCCTGAGTCAGATTAGCAGGCTGTTTCATTTATGTTTTAATGTCTTTGAATGAATAAAGAGCTTTTATAATGGATTTGGAGCTCTAGGCAACTTCCCTCCAATACATATCACTGTTCTCCCCAGAAATTATTTCCAGCCGGGTGGGGCAAGATGAGAGAATGCAGGGCTGGTGCTTCCGTGCTTACATCATAGGAGGAGGTGAGCTGATGACAGCCCGGCGCTCACCAAAACTAGCCGGGCGGAGCTCCTGGCCTAAAGAGCCTGTGGAGAACACTGCATATGATAATCTACGGCTGGTGATGCTTCATCTGGTGAAGTTTTCCAAGTAACTGAATTAGTCTTTTCACTCACTTCCTACATATTAATAATATGGTGGGACATTACGCTGGGATTACACCATGCGTTTTTCCAGCAGATAGATGGTTCGATAGATAATTTCCGACATGTTCGATCTCACGTTCGATCATTTCGCCTCTCGATTTCTCGTAGAAGTGAATGGAATAAGATAAGAAAACTAGCGGAAGATAAGAGAATTGAGTGGTAAATTAAGCGGCAAAATTGATCGAGCAGAGAATCGAGCGGAAAAAATGCATCATGTATTCCCAGCGTTAGACTATGACTATGGTAGGATTAGAGTGTGAGCTCCTCTGAGGACAGTCAGTGACATGACTATGTACTCTGTACAGTACTGCAGATGATGTCAGTGCTATATAAATACATAATAATAATAATATGGTAGGACATTAGACTATGACTATGGTAGGATTAGAGTGTGAGCTCCTCTGAGGACAGTCAGTGACATGACTATCTACTCTGTACAGTGCTGCAGATGATGTCAGTGCTATATAAATACATGATAATAATATGGTAGGACATTAGACTATGACTATGGTAGGATTAAATTGTGAACTCCTCTGAGGACAGTCAGTGACATGACTATGTACTCTGTAAAGTGCTGCAGGAGATGTCAGTGCTATATAAATACATAATAATAATAATATGGTAGGTCATTACTCTATGACTATGGTAGGATTAGAGTGTGAGCTCCTCTGAGGACAGTCAGTGACATGACTATGTACTCTGTACATTACTGCAGAAGATGACAGTGCTATATAAATACATAATAATAATATGGTAGGACATTGGACTATGACTATGGTAGGATTAGAGTGTGAGCTCCTCTGAGGACAGCCAGTGACATGACTATGTACTCTGTACAGTGCTGCAGAAGATGTTGGCGCTATATGAATTCTAGTAACAGTGTTGTGGAGCAGAAGCTGAGAGATCTTGCAGTGTTATACATCAGGCAGTAAATACATGATAATAATATGGTAGGACATTAGACTATGACTATGGTAGGATTAAATTGTGAACTCCTCTGAGGACAGTCAGTGACATGACTATGTACTCTGTAAAGTGCTGCAGGAGATGTCAGTGCTATATAAATACATAATAATAATAATATGGTAGGTCATTAGACTATGACTATGGTAGGATTAGATTGTGAGCTCCTCTGAGGACAGTCAGTGACATGACTATGTACTCTGTAATGTGCTGCAGAAGATGTCAGTGCTATATAAATACAATAATAATATGGTAGGACATTAGGCTATGACTATGGTAGGATTAGAGTGTGAGCTCCTCTGAGGACAGCCAGTGACATGACTATGTACTCTGTACAGTGCTGCAGAAGATGTTGGCGCTATATGAATTCTAGTAACAGTGTTGTGGAGCAGAAGCTGAGAGATCTTGCAGTGTTATACATCAGGCAGTATGGGGGACACATCTGCAGGGGCCTCAGGGTGCAGCACTGCTCATGTAATGTGAGGTTATCCTCTGGGTGAACTCTCTCTGCCACCTGCACTGTGCACAGCAGACAGGTGACATTAGTGGTTAGGTGACAGAAGGACCTTTGTGCAGCAGGTAATTGCCTGTGTGTCACATATGTGTTCCTGGCTAATCCCCTCCATCTGTCACCTCTGCATACCTGCAGCGTCCTGAGCAGGGGAATGTCACCGCAGCAATGTCACTGGGGAGACTTTGCTAAACACAGGCAGATCCACAGCCACCACCCCAAGTGATTTCCTGATCAGTGATCGGCTGATCAGGGCTGCCATACCGCTGCGCTACACACAGGCAGATCCACAGCCACCACCCCAAATGATTTCCCGATCAGTGATCGGCTGGTCAGGGCTACCATACCGCTGTGCTACATGCAGGCAGATCCACAGCCCCCACCCCAAATGATTTCCTGATCAGTGATCGGCTGGTCAGGGCTACCATACCGCTGTGCTACATACAGGCAGATCCACAGCCACCAACCCAAGTGATTTCCCGATCTGTAATCGGCTGGTCAGGGCTGCCATACCGCTGTGCTACACACAGGCAGATCCACAGCCACCACCCCAAATGATTTCCCGATCAGTGATCGGCTGGTCAGGGCTACCATACCGCTGTGCTACATACAGGCAGATCCACAGCCACCACCCCAAATGATTTCCTGATCAGTGATCGGCTGGTCAGGGCTACCATACCGCTGTGCTACATACAGGCAGATCCAAAGCCACCAACCCAAGTGATTTCCCGATCTGTAATCGGCTGGTCAGGGCTGCCATACCGCTGCGCTACACACAGGCAGATCCACAGCCACCACCCCAAATGATTTCCCGATCTGTAATGGGCTGGTCAGGGCTACCATACCGCTGTTCTGCACACAGGTAGATCCATAGCCACCTTCCCAAATGATTTCCCGATCTGTAATCAGCTGGTCAGGGCTGCCATACCGCTGCGCTACACACAGGCAGATCCACAGCCACCACCCCAAATGATTTCCCGATCTGTAATGGGCTGGTCAGGGCTACCATACCGCTGTGTTGCACACAGGCAGATCCACTGTCACCACCCCAAATGATTTCCCGATCAGTGATCGGCTGGTCAGGGCTGCCATACCGCTGTGCTGCACACAGGCAGAATCACAGCAGCTGATCAGTGATCGGCTGGTCAGGGCTGCCATACCGCTGTGCTGCACACAGGCAGAATCACAGCAGCTGATCAGTGATCGGCTGGTCAGGGCTGCCATACCGCTGTGCTGCACACAGGTAGATCCACAGCCACCACCCCAAATGATTTCCCGATCAGTGATCGGCTGGTCAGGGCTCCCATACCGCTGTGCTGCACACAGGTAGATCCGTAGCCACCACCCCAAATGATTTCCCGATCAGTGATCGGCTGGTCAGGGCTACCATACCACTGTGCTGCACATAGGTAGATCCATAGCCACCTTCCCAAATGATTTCCCGATCTGTAATCGGCTGGTCAGGGCTCCCATACCGCTGTGCTGCACACAGGTAGATCCATAGCCACCTTCCCAAATGATTTCCCGATCAGTGATCGGCTGGTCAGGGCTCCCATACCGCTGTGCTGCACATAGGTAGATCCATAGCCACCACCCCAAATGAATTCCCGATCAGTAATCGGCTGGTCAGGGCTGCCATACCGCTGCGCTACACACAGGCAGATCCACAGCCACCACCCCAAATGATTTCCTGATCAGTGATCGGCTGGTCAGGGCTACCATACCGCTGTGCTACACACAGGCAGATCCACAGCCACCACCCCAAATGATTTCCCGATCAGTGATCGGCTGGTCAGGGCTCCCATACCGCTGTGCTAATGTATACAATGGCGGCACCGTCCAATGGTTTCTTTTTCAATAACAATTTCCTTGTTCTGTCTGAAGTGATGATAATAGTCAAGTAGCATAGGAGGAGCACCACAGAACTGAGTAGCGATCAGTGTGCCACGGTCTTCGTCCCAGTGTCCCTTGGGACGCACCAACACCAGCTTTTCTCCAAAGAGACCGGCACCACTTGGATAGATTAGTATAAAGCTCTTTTATTGCATATGCTAATCTATCCAAGTGGTGCCGGTCTCTTTGAAGTGATGATAATTACATTGATGTAGAGGCAAGCGATCCATTCTGGCGGACCGGTTTGGACGATAATTGGTGTAAGTCGGTCGTATCCAATTATAACAAATGATCGCTCCATTGAAGCTACTCATGTCTGGTGAATTTAGGTCTTCTGGGTCCTATTTTTGTGCTTCCACCAACAATCCGAATGGGTGAACTGTCCTTGCGCCGTCATTGGATTCAATCATACTCCCACATTGGTTGCCTAATGCCTCCTGTTGGTTATCACTCGTTTATTCTCAACGATGGTCGAGCGTGTGTTCAGGACGCTTCTACAGGCTCTACGATAGTCATATGTCTATGTATGTATCGTGTAGTGCATGTTTCATAGTCTACGGCCAATTTAGGGGAAACCAATTAACTTATCTGTATGTTTTTGGGATGTTGGATGAAATCAGAGTGCCCCGAGGAAACCCATGTGGGCACAGAGACAATCATGCAAACTCCGTGCAGATAGTGTCCTGGGTGGTATTTGAACTGGGGACCCAGTGCTGCATGGCGAGAGTGCTACCCTTATGCCACCGTGCTAGTGTATCCCCTATAGTGTCCCCCGTACTCTTACCACTATAATCCTACAGCCACTCCTTCAATTACTCTCCCATGCATTTCTGTTTTTTATTGGCAACTCTAATTGTCTTTGGTTCTGCCAATAAAGCTTTTTTGGATTGAACTGGTAAGAAAATAGGTTAGTGCATCAGAGCCTTGTTGCCCTTCTGATTCATGTGAGGTGTGACCAGGGCCGGCCCGCCCATGAGGCGGGGTGAGGCGGGTTCCTCAGGCGGCAGGAAGTGGAGGGGCGGCACCAGATGACGTGGCTGTGACTGAGCGGGGGGAGCCGGAGCCGCGGTGAGGGCAGCCCGACCTCTCCCTCCCTCTCCCCGGGCCGCCCTCCATGCTCCCCCCTCGGAGTGCAGGCAGCAAAGTTAGCGCGCAGGGAAGCGCTGCTGTACACAGCTGTTACTCACCTCCCTGGATCAGATCGCCGCTCCCGCCCTGCTGGTCTCCTCTCTGCAATGTAGCCGCTGATACATTACACACGCTGCTTCCTGTTTACACAGGAAGCAGCCGCGTGTGTATCAGCCGGCTAGGCAGAGAGGAGACCAGCAGGGCGGGAGCGGTGATCGGATCCAGGGAGGTGAGTAACAACTGTGTACAGCAGCGCTTCCCTGCGCGCTAACTCTGCTGCCTAAAGTCCGAGGGGGGAGCATGGAGGGCGGCCCGGGGAGAGGGAGGGAGAGGTCGGGCTGCCCTCCCCGCGGCTCCGGCTCCCCCCTCCGCCATTATGAGGGGGCACCTACCTGGGCAAGCTACCTATCTATCCTATACTGGGGGGCACCTACCTAATCTAACCTGTTTTGGGGGCAGCTACCTATCTATCCTATACTGGGGGGCACCTACCTAATCTAACCTGTTTTGGGGGCAGCTACCTATCTATCCTATACTGGGGGGCACCTACCTAATCTAACCTGTATTAGGGGCAGCTACTTATCTATCCTATACTGGGGGGCACCTACCTAATCTAACCTGTTTTGGGGGCAGCTACCTATCTATCCTATACTGGGGGGCACCTACCTAATCTAACCTGTTTTGGGGGCAGCTACCTATCTATCCTATACTGGGGGGCACCTATATAATCTAACCTGTACTAGGGGCAGCTACCTATCTATCCTATACTGGGGGGCACCTACCTAATCTAACCTATACTGGGGGCCAGCTACCTATCTATCCTATTCTGGGGGGCAGCTACCTATCTAACCTATACTGGGGGGCAGCTACCTATCCAACCTATACTGGGGGGCAGCTACCTATCTATCCTATACTGGGGGGCAGCTACCTATCTAACCTACACTGGGGGGCAGCTACCTATCTAACATACACTGGGGGGCAGCTACCTATCTAACCTATACTGGGGGCAGCTACCTATCTATCCTATACTGGGGGGCACCTACCTAATCTAACCTGTACTGGGGGCAGCTACCTATCTATCCTATACTGGGGGGCACCTACCTAATCTAACCTGTACTGGGGGGCAGCTACCTATCTAACCTATACTGGGGGGCAGCTACCTATCTAACCTATACTGGGGGCAGCTACCTGTCTATCCTATACTGGGGGGCACCTACCTAATCTAACCTGTACTGGGGGCAGCTACCTATCTATCCTATACTGGGGGGCACCTACCTAATCTAACCTGTACTGGGGGGCAGCTACCTATCTAACCTATACTGGGGGGCAGCTACCTATCTAACCTATGCTGGGGGCAGCTACCTGTCTAACCTATGCTGGGGGCAGCTACCTATCTAATCTATACTGGGGGCACCTACCTAATCTAACCTGTACTGGGGGCAGCTACCTATCTATCCTATACTGGGGGGCACCTACCTAATCTAACCTGTACTGGGGGGCAGCTACCTATCTAACCTATACTGGGGGGCAGCTACCTATCTAACCTATACTGGGGGCAGCTACCTATCTATCCTATACTGGGGGGCACCTACCTAATCTAACCTGTACTGGGGGCAGCTATACTGGGGGGCACCTACCTAATCTAACCTGTACTGGGGGGCAGCTACCTATCTAACCTATACTGGGGGGCAGCTACCTATCTAACCTATGCTGGGGGGCAGCTACCTGTCTAACCTATGCTGGGGGCAGCTACCTATCTAATCTATACTGGGGGCACCTACCTAATTTAACCTGTACTGGGGGCACCTACCTAATCTAACCTATACTGAAGGGCAGCGACCTAATCTAACCTATACTGGGGGGAAGCTACCTATCTAACCTATACTGGGGGCACTTATCTAACCTGTATTGGGGGCACCTACCTACCTAGCTAGCCTATACAGGTGGCAACTATACTGGCTACCTATACTGGGGGCACCTACCTAACTAACCTATACTGGGGGTACCTACCTATCTAACCTATGCTGGGGGCAACTATACTGGCTACCTATATTGGAGGCACCTACCTAGCTAACCTGTACTGGGGGCACCTACTTATCTAACTTATACCGGGGGGGGGGGGGGCGCCTGCCTATCTAACATACTGGGGGCAACTATACTGGCTACCTATACTGGAGGCAACTACCTGGCTAACCTATACTGGGGGCAACTTTACTGGCTCACCCATGCCTGGCCACCTATACTCGGGGGGAACCTATAGCTGGTTACCTATACCGGGGGGGGGGGGGGGGGCGCAATTTTTACACCCTCGCCCTGGGTGCATTTTAGCCTAGAAACTGCACTGTTGCCGCCGGCCTCCGAGTCCGATGACTCGGAGCTCTGCGGCCTCTCCTGTCTCCTCCAAGGCTGCATGCTGGTGACGCTGCCTAGTGCCTAAGCCTGCTGATTTGATGGCGGCGGCTGCCGCCCGCTCTGCTGCCCTGGCTGCGGCTGATTGTCACGGTCAGTCACTGAGCAGCGAGCGCCGCCGACGTGTCGATGATGATGATACGGCTGGCTGGCTGCCGCCGGCCGCCGCTCATGTTATGTAGAAATATTGGGGGGGGGGGGGGGCGCCTTTACGATCTTTGCCTCAGGCAGCAGAAAGTCCAGGACCGGCCCTGGGTGTGACTGACACTGACTGTAGGGACAGGTTCTCCTCATTCTTCTGTCCTCTGTGGAACACATCTGGCTGTTGAGTGGAGGTGTGACTGTGACCTTTATGCCATCTTTACATGACAGGTGTGTGAGGGACTGCCACGCCCTCAGAGAAGCACCTTCTGAGACTTATGGGAAGAGCTGGGATACTTCCTCTGAGGGATTACCTCAGGTGAATGCAGCCTTGATATGGAGGGAGGTTTTGCATTGCCAGCCTGTGGGGACAATAGAAGGATCAGGCACTTTGATCTCCAATCTTCTGCTTTTGTGAATGAAGCCTCAGGATGAGTCTGTTTGTCCTCACTAATCACTCGGCTAATTCCCAGAGGACAAAGCCAACATATGCATTATAACTGACATCCCGGGAGAGGCTACAGGAGGAGACGCTGGCCAACCACTGACTAGAGATGCTGAGGCCTGATGCATGATGGGACTGACATATGGCTGATCACATGCTAAACGTGCTGGCCAACCACTGACTAGAGATGCTGAGGCCTGATGCATGATGGGACTGACATATGGCTGATCACATGCTAAACGTGCTGGCCAACCACTGACTAGAGATGCTGAGGCCTGATGCATGATGGGACTGACATATGGCTGATCACATGCTAAACGTGCTGGCCAACCACTGACTAGAGATGCTGAGGCCTGATGCATGATGGGACTGACATATGGCTGATCACATGCTAAACGTGCTGGCCAACCACTGACTGGAGCAGTAAACATAAATAATAGGGAGACCTTTTGAAAAATGCAATAAATGCGGATGATTCACCACACCCAATTCGCACGTATTGTAGTAAAGAGCATAATAACTATAATAACTTCTGCAAACATACAAAACGTTTCGCGAGTTCTTTGATCATCAATATGTCTTCATAGAAATCACATTTATAATGGCTTATACATCTAACAAGCAGGCCAGTCCACATCTCCATGAAGGCCACATATAGCATGGCTTAGAGTGAAACATATAATATATCAGGCAACGACTCTAGTTCGTTTCGCGCTATGGAAGTTCTTCATCAGCAGGGCCGGCGCTACCATTAAGGCAAAGGAGGCAGCTGCCCCAGGGCCCCAGAGCTTGTAGGGGCCCTCAGTGGCTACAAGAGGAAAAAAAAAAATTCAAATCGGCCTTATAGTTTTTGAGAAAATCGATTTTAAAGTTTCAACGGAAAAAAAAAATACACATTTAAAAACCTGCCGACTTTAATGGTTAATAGCAAATCCACCTTAAATGCTAGAAACCCTAAATTTGCAGGACATGTTAAGGAGATCATTAGGAATAAGAGGAAAAAACAATTTTTCAAAAAGACCTTATAGTTTTTGAGAAAATCGATTTTAAAGTTTCGAAGGAAAAATGTATACTTTTAAATGCGGTAAATGTTACTTTTAGTAGCAAACCTAACGGTAGTGTAATTTTACATGTATCAAACGAAAGCGCAATAAATTTCCTGACGGGGTTTCCAGGGGGTCCATACGCAGCCGCAGTGCTTTGGTCAGGGATCGCTATACAGCCGCAATATGGCTGTATGAAGATCCCTGGCATTTTTTCCTATTTTCCCAATTTTTTTTTTTATGTTTAGAGTGTGGGAATTTTTTTTTTTTTAAATTATGTGAGGTCCCCCCTCCTGAAACTTTTTAACCCATTGTCCCCCATGCAGGCTGGGATAGCCAGAATGTGGAGCTCCGACCGATTGGGACTTCCTGACTATACCAGCTGCAAAAAAGGTCCCCTAATGTCGATTTTTGTTCCGGGGTATATGTTGGGGGGCCCCTCAGGTTTATTTTGCCCTGGGGCCCCATTGTTGCTTAAACCGGCCCTGTTCATCAGGCCCTAATAATCAACCTTCTCCTCCGGCCAAGTATAAAAGAACAAAATTCTGTAGCACACACATAATGAGAAGTCCACTCCCAACAGGCAATCTCAGACACCAATCGCAGGTTCGGGGAAGCAACCGCCACCGTTCAGAAGATAAAAAGGCATGAAATATTCTATCACTCTAAGTCATGTTATATGTTATCTCCATGGAGATTTTGTTTCAGGCTACGGAGGCTCTTCATCAGGCCTTTTTATCTTCTGAACGGTGGCGGTTGCTTCCCCGAACCTGCGATTGGTGTCTGAGATTGCCTGGTGGGAGCGGGCTTTTCATTATGTGTGTGCTACAGAATTTTGTTCTTCTAAACTTGGCATGAGGAGAATTTTGATCATTAGGGCCTGATGAAGAGTTTCCATGGCTTGAAACGAATTAGAGTCGTCACCTAAAATATTATATGTATCACTCCAAGCCATGCTATACAAAATCTTGTGAAGAGATTGTGGATGTCCTGCTTGTTAGATGTATAAGACTATAAGCCATTATAAACAGGGACGGACTGGGCCACAGTAGTAGTTTTTTCCCTCGGTGCCCCCCCTCCAGGTCTCTGGTGCCCCCCCCCCCCTCCTTGTCTGACAGAGCTCCAATTGCTGCCTGCAGCACAAAAATTCTCTTCTCAGTGCTGTAATCACTCATGCTGAGAGCAGTGGCGCAGCTAAGGAGGTGTAGGCCTCGATGCAAATTTTACATTGGGGCCCCCAAGCACTCTATACATAACAATTGATACGACGCACCAAAACCTGCCAATGGCAACTACATTGTCAGAGGTGCAAGAAGGGGATGGGAAAAAGTTTAATGATTACCACTGTTCAAAGTATCTATAGAAGTGATTATTATGAGCAAAGGACCAATAGAGAGGTAATACTGTAGTTGAGGGAGGGCCCTTCGGGGCCCCTTTGGCCCAAGGGCCCCCATTCAGTCGCAACCTCTGCAGTCACAACCTCTGCAAAGTAGGACATTACTTTATATTGAAGGAGGGGACTCTATGCAAAGTTTTGCTGGGCAGCAGAGTCTCTGAATTACAATGCTGCTAAAATCATGTACGTTTGGTCCTGTCCATAATACATCATGACCACGCCCACCTTCTGGTGCATGGCCCTTTTTTCACCGCAATCATGGGATGTGTGGGCCCCAGGTTGAAATTTCTTTGGTGGGCCCCCAGTGTCCCAGTCCGACCCTGATTATAAATGTGATTTCTATGAAGACATATTGATGATCAAAGAGATCTTGAAACTTTTTGCATGAAATACATTGAAGCTTATTTTTGGACTGCAGCTAAACCTCTTTGTGGTTTCTACTTTATCTTATTATCCTCTTAAAGTGGCCTGAAACTCCGACATAACATTCAATAAAAATGTGTTTTCCTACTTTTTATTACTCATACAGTTATCATATTTGCTTTTGTGCATAAGTAATATTGTCTGTTAACAAATTACAAGTTTCCAAAGTGTAGTTTATCCTACCCTGAAACCTGCCATTGCATTTTATTCAAACTGCTTTTTATTATATATTAACGTCTTCTAATGAGCTATTCTGAACTGTGTGCACAGAGAGCTTCACAGAGAGCTCCTTTTCACTTGTTATGCTGTGTTTACTCACATGTATCAACATTGGAATGTAAACAAAGATACTGTTATCTACAGTTTGGATGCGGATTTGAAGCTGAATAGCAGGACAAAGTGCTTTGTTTAACCATTTCAGTGATGTTATGCTAAAAAAAATTCTGGGATAGTAGCTAAGCTTTCAAGCAGTGAGGAATCTTTTAGAGCAAAGTAGAAATGCTGACTTTCAGACCACTTTAAAGGGATACTGTAGGGGGGGGTGGGGGGAAAATGAGTTGAACTTACCCAGGGCTTCTAATGGTCCCCCGCAGGCATCCTGTGCCCGTGCAGTCACTCCCCAATGCTCTGGCCCCGCCTCCGGTTCACTTCTGGAATTTCCGACTTTAAAGTCTGAAAACCACTGCGCCTGCGTTGCTGTGTCCTCTCTTCCCCTGATGTCACCAGGAGCGCACGGCGCAGACACAGACCATACTGGGCCTGAGCAGTACGCTCCTGGTGCCATCAGCGGGAGTGAGGACATGGCAATGCAGGCGCAGTGGTTTTCAGACTTTAAAGTCTGAAATTCCAGAAGTGAACCAGAGGCGGGGCCGGAGCATTGGGGAGTGGCTGCGTGGGCAAAGGATGTCTGCGGGGGACCATTAGAAGCCCCGGGTAACTTCAACTCATTTTCCCCTGACACCCCTACAGTGTCCCTTTAACACTGATTGGAGAGCCTGTTTTTACAGCAGAGTAGAGCATAGCAAGAGTTGGGTGATGAAGGTTTTCAGTTTTCTCCAGTCTTTGGGGTTTTCCTCAGTCCCTGTTAATAAAGTGTGATGGATGTGATGTCAGGGGCGGATTTACCATAAGGCACTGTAGGCACGTGCCTATAGGCGCCTGATGATGGAAAGGCGGCTTGCTCCCCTCCCAGAGCGCATCCCTCCCTCCCTCCTGCTCTATGCAGAGTCCTGATGAGAATTTAAATGAGAGGTTACTCACCCGGCTCTCTGCATTCCACTAACAAGATCTCCCTTCAGTCAGGGGAACTTCTAGCTACTTAATATTGAGGTTCCTTTAGCTAAGGGGCACCTGTAGCTTCATATGACGGGCAAGGGAAGTAAGGGATGGCCCAGCCAGCACACTTGGGGTGCTGTTTGGATCAGGTTTGTAGGTTCATGGAGGGCGTAGGTCTAGGGTGCCAGGTCATTTGTGCCTATAGGCTCCTGTGAAGTAAATCCAGGCCTGCGTGATGTATTTTTGTTGACACAACACTGTAGAAAAGTGACAGAACTTTACATGGTATGAATTCTAACGAAACTAGAAGAATCAGCACTGGACTGCTTCGAGAAGGACCAGAAGCAGATGGAATACTGACAAAAAGTGCATCAAAAGTGGTGCAAAAAATGCTGAAAAACAGGACAAGCATGTTTAAGCTGGATTCTAAGTCTCTAGTATAAATATGCCGTACTGCTCCCGGGTCTGCTGCGGTGGCCACTGTATGACCATTATGTCGTCTGAAGGTCAACGCGTTCGCTGACCGAAAATAATCAGACCTGTTGGGTTTGTCTGTTGCAGAAACACAATAGATAACTTGGACAGGGGATAAGTGTGACTGGTTCCACCGGTAGGCATGGACCCTTGTCAGGCCTCTTGCACACTGCAAGCGATTCCGATTCAGATTCCGCTTTTTAATCAGTTTTTACATCCGATTCCGATTCCGATTTGCAGTGTGCAGGGAGCAAACTGCAAATCGGAATCGGATCTAAAAAACGATTAAAAAGCGGAATCTGAATCGGAATCGCTTGCAGTGTGCAAGAGGCCTCATACTGTATGTTTGTTAGTCCAAGCCCACCCTTTGCAGGAGATGGTTAAGCAGCAGACAAAGTGTGACCTCACACTCCAGGTTTTTGTTCCTTCATACGTGTCCCTTTGTGGCCCAGGACATGCTTGCAGCTGCAGTCAGCTGAAATGATGGTTTTGGGTGACAGATCGCGGTATAAACATGAGCAGCCTGTTCTGCGCTGAGGAGAGAGGAGGGGGTAGGAGAGAGGGCAAGCAAGAGAGAGCTATAGCAGGGCATAACCATAGCACTGGGCAGGGGCTTAACAATAGATCCTGCAAGAGATGCAGCCGCATCGGGGGCCCAGAAGCAACAGGGGGCTCCATGTGGAGAAAAGTTTATTTTCCCATCCTGAGAGACTGACAACTAAGGGCACGGAGAGAAAAAGCTTTCTGCACAATTGTTCTAATGACTGCATCTGCTCAGCCACTGATAAGGAATCATACAAAGTTTTGTAGACAAAGATTTGTAGACAGCCCCCATTCAGTGTGCAGCAGGCTCTTGTGTACAGTAGCACCCAGCCCCCAACGAAAGCGTTTTATCACAGAAGCTAATGTAATTGATAGAGAAATTACGTGCAGTGCTTCACTGCTGTCTGTTGTTATCTGCATGGGGAAAACACATTCATGTGTGCACTAGTCAACTGAATAACATTGCTTCTCAGTTTACCTGTGCAGAAAGGGAGGGGTGGGGGCCCTTCTAAAGTTTTGCAGGGGGGCCCAGTGATTTCTAGCTACGCCCCTGGCACTAAGGACTAGGCGGTGGGCAGTAGGGGAAAGGTGGCCAAAATGAAGACCTGAAATCATTTGTAAGCAGAGTGGCATGAGGACTACACTGAAGAGCAGCAGATGCTCTGCCTGTGTATAGAACAAGCCATCTGATTCTGGAGCAGTGCAGAGATGAATGGCAGGGGCAGCACATGTCCCAGGGGGCAATGGGGGGAGAATAGTCACAGCTCCTGCAGGAAGTGACTGCAGCTCACAGGAGAGTCAGGTGGTCTTCTGACAGAGAGGGGCGGAGCTGGCCTTCTGTTAGTCAATTAGTAGAATTATACCCTGACACACAAGTGCTATGTGACCCCATAGTAATGAGTGTTACATACTGCCAAGATGGACAACTGGACCTCTGAAGAGAGAGGGATATGGGGGCTTCCTTTTAAACAATGCAGATTGCCTGGCAGTCCTGCTGATTATCTGCCTCTAATATGTTTAGCCATAGCCCCTGAACAAGCATACAGCAGATCAGAGGTTTCTGACTGAAGTGTGCCTGGATGAACTGCATGCTTGTTTCAGGTGTGTGACTTTGGCCTCAATTCACGGAGTTTTATCAAACACTTTATCAAACGTTTGATAAACGTTTGATAAACTACCTCATGGGGAAAATCTAATTTTGAATTCACTGAGGTGTTATATATTTATCGAATGTTTTACCGATAAAACGTTCAACAAATATATAACACCTTAGTGAGATTTTACCCATGAGGTAAATTATCAAACGTTTGATAAAGTGTTTGATAAACATTTGATAATGCTCCGTGAATTGAGGCCTTAGACACTACTGATGCCAGAGGATCAGCAGGGCTGCCAGGCAATCTGCATTGTTTAAAAGGAAATACATATGGCAGCCTCCATATACTTCTCACTTTAGATGTCCTTTAGGCTGGGAGCATGCTTGTCTGTGCAGAAAACCACGAGTTTACTGCCATGTGTATTTCTGCATTCTTTTGCTTTTCTTTGCCGTTCTGGATTTGCGATTTTGTACACGACTGCGTTTTGCGTTTTTAAATAATTTGCCTTTTTAACATGAGAGCGGTCTCCGCTGTCTTCTTCTCCGCTCTGGGCTCCATTGCTGCAGCTTCACTGTACTTCCTGTCCGGGGAAGTTTAAACAGTAGATGGCGCTCTAGTGTTTAAACTTCCTGTCGGGACAGGTAGAAGTGAAGCCTGCTGGCGCCCAGCGGAGACGGATCAGCGATGACAGCGGGGGATACGCGCCGGCCACATCAGGTAATGTATTGCCGCTAGCGTCGGTCATCGGACATTCGAACGCCGCTATCGACGCACTCCCGACCCACCGGCAATCGAGCGAAAATCTTCCGCACGGACCGATCGATGGGAACGATCGATTTTGGATGGAAATCGATCGTTTGGTCAGCGTTTGTGCAACGATTTCACAGCAGATTCGATCACAGTGATCGAATCTGCTGTATATCGGCGGGAAAATCATTAAGTGTATGGGCCCCTATAAGAGAAATGCACCCTGTATGTATTTAGAGAGTTTAGCCTGTTTAATCCCCCCTCATTTGTGTCTAATCACAAATGGTAATCTGATCTCTCCCCGTGTCACATGACTGCCTATGGCAGAGATGGCAGATAAGCCCATTTGAAAGCACAGGAGGTTAACAATATGTCTGCTTCCATGAATCAGGAAGTAGAAACTGTGCAGATTTATTTTAGAATTTATATCAGCTGTAACGAAGAAATGTTTTTTGTTTAAAGGTTATTATGCTGTTGCTTATCTTTTTGAGCAGAGAGGATGTTCTGAGTTTAGATCCGCTTTAAGAAGGTGCGCCATTTTGATAACTTGTGGCGGATGCAGATATGATGCTGTCCTGCAAGGCTTCTGTACGGTAAGAAGCCAACCATCCCACCCCCACGTCAGCTGACCCTCAGAATGGGCACAGCACAGCAGCACCGGCCCCATGTCACAATGCGCGGTGCAGACTACATTCTCACACAGGCATGCAGAGCTACCAGTCCCTCTGAGGGACAGTTAGGTTCCCTTTCCACTATATCAGTTGCTGCCAGTTGTAACTGAAAGGACGACTGATGTGCAAGGTAATGTCCATGTTTCTCTATGGCCTCTTACAAAACTATACGCTGAAAAATTGAAGCTTTTTCACAATGCATTGCTATGGAGCAAAAAAAAAACATCATGAAAATGCAACACAAGGCATAGCAACACATTAAGGGCCCTTAGGTACATTACCGCTTCAGAACACATGCGATTTTCGAAACACATTCTGATTGCAACCACCCCGGCACTATAATGTACATTGTGTTGCAGAGTTTCCTGTAGTGCAACACCATTTTTACATGAACGCAGGGCCGGATTTAGGCCAAGGCCAGCTAGGCCATGGCCTAACGCACCACAGGAGTAGGGGCACCAAAGCAGCAGGCTAAATTTATGCAGCATTTGCAAGCTTGCAAATGCTGCAGTGCAGGGAGATCAGGCGAGCGCCTGACCGCGGTACTCTGTTGCTAGCAGCCTGTGCAGCAGCCACCTTGCTCTCTGTGCACGTTTGCATTGTGGCTGGTGGCTATGGACTTGGGCAGCATTGGAGACAGAAAGGAAGAGGAAGCTTCTGCACTGGAGACGAGCGGAGAAATGACTGACACTGATGGCTGTTGCGGTGTGAAGGCGAGCTGGCCACATATACTAAAAGGCGTGGGGAGGGATTAAGGGAGTCATCTGGCTACCTATACTGGAGGGGGGTCATCAGGCTATACTGGAGGGAAAGGGGTCATCTGGCTACCTGTACTGGTGGGAGAGGGGTCATCTGGGTACCTATACTGGAAAAATGCGCACATTTTTTCACAGCGTGTAAAAAACCGCATTCAAATTTGAACTAGCCACTGATCAATATGAGTTCTCAGTTTAGATCAGCTTTCTGTGCAGAAAACACGGTGCAAAGTGCTTTGCAACACACTGAGACTTTGTTTACATCTAAAATCGCAATCGCCGAGGCCAGCGTTTTGTGAGTGATTTTTGTTCCCCCTCCCGGCACTTCCCTGCGCACTACGATTTTTTGTAAAGCGCTTTTGCAGAGTGATTTGATTTATCACTTCCTGACGCAAATCAGGAAGTGAAGTATTTGACGCGGAAAAGAATAAATATAA
The DNA here is from genome assembly GCF_040937935.1 of Hyperolius riggenbachi. Classification (NCBI taxonomy): domain Eukaryota; kingdom Metazoa; phylum Chordata; class Amphibia; order Anura; family Hyperoliidae; genus Hyperolius; species Hyperolius riggenbachi. The sequence continues at coordinate 21,765,501 of NC_090646.1, read as the reverse complement.
TGTATTTATTCTTAAAAGCGCGAATGCAATAGCTGCTCAAAGCAATTTTGTGAGCGTTTTGCGCTTTTCCTATACCTTCCATTGTAGCAAAAACCCCTCAAAAATGGTACATGCAGCGCTTTGCTGAGCGGAAAGCAGACGCAACGCACTGATATGAACTATCCCATAAGGATTCATTGCACTAGCAATTTTAGGGTGTTTTTTTTAAAATCACCTACTCTAAAAAAAATGCAAAACGCCGTCGCCCTAGGTGTGATCGAGCCCTGACTGTGAAAAATGTGTAAGTTCCTTACACATGTGAAATTATAGTAAGAGGAAGTTGCTTGTTGCCTTGGAGTGTCACCTAGTGGTAGGTCTGGGGAACTTCCATCCTATTTCTTGTAACTACTTTTCTAGAAAAGAAATAAAAGCTTTTTGCCTTTGTTTATGACCTCTACAAGAAATAAAAGCTTTTTTTCCTTAGTTTATGACCTCTAAACGCACTGCTAAGGCTCCAGCAAGCATTTTTTGCTCACTGTCTCAGCTGGTACTGACAAGGAACTATACTGGGTGGGGCTGCACTTGGGCTGTGAGCAGACATTTAGAATTATGATGTACTGTATTCCCATTTTTTGTATGTATTATTTTCTTTTTTTGCCAGGATTCAATAATTTTCATCAATATTAATTCAGTATAGACAATAGAACAACAGAGGTCAGATTTCATGTTTTTTCCTGGCAATACTTTGAAAAACACATGGCAAAGGGTGGTGAGAGAGGCGGAGCATAGAAATAGTTTGCATAGTTGTTTCTGTAGCTCCACTTCATCCATATTGTGTTCTCTGTGCAACAGATGGGCGGAGCTTGTGTCGGTCACTATGCTGGCTCAGCCTGCAGCACTTAAGCTCACAGGAAGTGGCATTTCAAGATCCCAGGAAGTTATCCAGTGCATGCGTTGCGTATTTTAAAGTGTACATGAGATGTTTAAACCAGAAGGTTTTATACTTACCTGGGGCTTCCTCCAGCCCTGTGCACACCATGGGCTCTCTAGCCATCCTGGGCTGCTCCATTGTTCTGCAGTAAGCTCCGGTAAATTGGCTAGTTGCGCTCAGTCGCGCATGCGCACACCTTTTGCGCTCCCGTGGCCAGGAGTGTTCTGCACCTGTGCAGTATTACTGTGCAAGTGCAGAACACTCCCGAGCCACATGAGCATGATAGGGTTCTGCTCCGGCCAGGCTGCGCATGCACGACTGAGTGTGACTTGCCAATTTACCGGGGCTTACCACAGGACAACGGAGCGGCCAGAGAGGACAGCGAGGGAACCCACGGCATGCATGGGGCTGAAGGAAGCCCCACATAAGTATAAATGTTTCTGGTTTAAACATCTCAGCTACACTTTAAAGAGAACCGGAATACTGAAATCTTAATAGGACCCAGAGGCATGTTGTGCACAATGACATGCCTCGGTGTTGTTCTATCGCTTCTGCCAGCCCCCCCCCCTGCGCCGCGCTGCAACCCCTGCAAATATCGCCAGACTAGCGGCAATCTGCTTGTCGCTAGCCTGCTTTGTTTACCTGAGGCTTGTCAATCATGCTCCTCCTCACCGACACCTCCATGACAGACTCCCCCGCCGCTCCCCGCCTCTGCTAGCTTCCTCCAATTGGAAGCCAAGCCGCGACCTAGGAAGTACTGTCATGGAGGTGGCAGTGAGGAGGAGCATGATTGACAAACCACAGGTAAACAAAGCAGGCTAGCGACAAGCAGATTGTCGCTAGCCTGGCGATATTTGCAGAATTGCAGGGGGTGCAGCGCGGCGCAGGGGGGAAGGGGGGGGGGATGGCAGCAGTGATAGAACAACACAGAGGCATGTCTTTGTGCATGACATGCCTCTGAGTCCTATTAAGGTTTCAGTTTTCTGCCTCGGGTTCTCTTTAAAGAGAATCTGTACTGTCTGATTTGTACAATAAAAAACATATCAATCGAGTCACTGTGATCTCCTGCATCCCTCTTTGCCATTTCCGTAGCTCCCCGCCACGATCCTGGCTTGTAATCGCCAGTTTTATTCAGTTTGTACAAACAATATATATATAGTGGGGGACGGGCTGGAGATGTACTTTGTACTGGTTGAACTCGATGGACGTATGTCTTTTTTCAACCAAAATAACTATGTAACTATGTAACTATATCATGTTACAGTATACTACAAGTTTTTATTACATAGTGATTATCTGCACTCCAGTCAGGGATTCTCCCAGTTTCTCAGCATGGGGAGCTCCCTCCCCCCTCAGACAAGCTGAAACTCAGAGCAGAGACACTGTCTGTGACTAATAAACAGAGCACACACACAGAGCCTGGAGGGGGCGTGCATAACTTCTCCCTATCACAGCAGAGGCAGTACATTCCTCTCTGGGTCGACAAAGCTCGACAAAGAAAAGATTAAATATATTACAGAAAAAGTGCAACTAGAAAAGGCTGCAGTAATCCAGACCACATTGGAACAGGTATAGGAACTTATAGGATAGAAGAAATAAGGCTCAACATTTTGTTACAGAGTCTCTTTTTGGGGTACAGCTGCAGGAAAGCACAGCTATAAGGTAGATATTTAGACTGGAAAATGCAGTACCAGAAGTCATACATACGGTTCACTCAAAACAAGTGTGCTTTCAGAACTGAATTTTCGACTTTAGCTGGATTTTAAATTGCAGATGCCTTAGGCTCTTGTCAGTTAGTGGCCAGGTATCTGCTGACACAGTGCTCTTACCTGTACTGCACACTTCCCAACACTAGAGGGCGCATTCATCTAGCAAGCTGAATAGTATTCCTGCAAATCATTGTTTCAGCAGATCAGATTTGAACACCCGATATTTTAATGCCTGTTTGCAGATTGGATAAACATTCCTTTACATTTAAAAATGCAATCTTAATAATAAAATCTCTCTGTTTATATATTATCATTTAGTGATGCTTATTAGACTGTAAACCCTTTACTGACAAAAGTCTTTGTTATTTCACATTTATAGAAGCACTCGACTGAACCCGATAGAAGAACTCTGATTGGCTGCTACGTTCTTAGCCATGAATAAACACTTTTATGAATGTAGCGGGCCCATTCCTACTCCAGAGATGAGAATAAAATCATTTAGGCAATTTTTACCTTTTGACTTGAAGGTTCAGTCTCCTAAAACGGATATTTCAGAGTATAGCGGAGGATGAAATGTTAAACCACATCATGAGGTAGCATATTTTTCACAGTATGACATCCATAAATTCCCAGTATCTTCTTTTATCTAGATTATAAATTAATTTTCCCATGAGGCGCCTCCCTACATGACCTAGGCCCCGAATACCTGAAGGATTTGCTGCAACTGCATCACACCACCCACAGCCTCAGATCAGAAGGAATAACTTGACCAACCCCAGAGCCAGAGTTTTCTGTCATGCTGCCCCTACCCTTTGGAACGCCTTGCCAAACTTGATCAAGACAGCTCCAGCCCTGGAGAGGTTTAAATCAAAACTGAAAAGTCACCTGTTTAGTCTGGCATTTCTGATCACATGACTTTTCCCCCTGTACACATCATTATGCACTTTGGTGCTAGGTGCTTCCACTGATTATAATGGGTGTCATTGAAGGGGAAGTTAGTACTATACTCACTATGAAGGTCTGATGGAGCTGGTGGACACTGGTGCAAAGTGCACCCACTGATTATGATGAGAGTTGGGGGGGAAGTTAGTACTATACTCACTATGAAGGTCTGATGGAGCTGGTGGACACTGGTGCAAAGTGCACCCACTGATTATGATGAGAGTTGGGGGGGATGTTAGTACTATACTCACTATGAAGGTCTGATGGAGCTGGTGGACACTGGTGCAAGGTGCACCCACTGATTATGATGAGAGTTGGGGGGGATGTTAGTACTATACTCACTATGAAGGTCTGATGGAGCTGGTGGACTGTGGTGCTAGGTGCACCCATTGATTATGATGGGTGTTGGGGGGGATGTTAGTAGTACTATACTCACTATGAAGGTCTGATGGAGCTGGTGGACTCTTGTGCACCACTTGGTTATGATGTGTGTGTGTGTGTGTGGGGGGGGGGGATGTTAGTACTATACTCACTATGAAGGTCTGTTGGTCTAAAACAAACTTATGCACTTTGGGTCCTACGAGAGAAAAGCACTTTACAAATGTGTTGTTGTTGTAGACTAGACTGGCCATCTTCATCAGAAATGCCATTTCATGAAAATTTTGTGCTATTCCTAGATTGTGCTTAACCTACATCTCCCTCCTCGGACCCTGAAAAATTCATATCACTAGCAGAGAATTCTGTGCTTGGATCTTGTATAAGTAGCTAACAGCTCATGTAACTACCCTTTTTTTTTTAAACAATGAGCTGATTTCCCCTTAGCCTAAACCCTTTAGCGTTGAAGCCACCATGCAGAGCAGTTAGACAACATAAGATTTCCACAGTTCCTGGAATAGCTGTGTCCGTAGTCGAGGACTGTGTAACCAGGCTCCCTTCAGCTCTTGCTGCTTCCATTTTGTATCATCTACTGCAGAATCCAGTATTCTTGGTTAGTTTTCTGCTGGTAATAAACCACAACCTACCAGCTTAGATCCAGTAGCTAAGGCCACAGAAGCAAGCAATGTCCAAAGGATGAAGACATGTAGTATCTGATGATGAACCCTCATCTTCTCCAGTAGAGGAAACCCAAAATGTGGTCTACCTCAGCTCAGGATGGGAAAGTGGTCCTCACAACCGTCACATCTCTCCTCTGGCAGCAGATACTGGTCCTACACAGGATGACCAACAGTAAGATGAGGACCACCGGACAGAGGACCACAGAGACCATGCCAACTAGGGAACACACACATAAAAAACTCTGTCAGTTACGTGCCAATTTCTCATGAAGTCTACAGAATCAGTAGGGAGACTTACTGGCTTCAAGTGGGCTGTATGTGTTGTATGATCGAGTCTCCAACACTGGCTCGTCCTGAAAACACAACACCATTCTGGTCATGGAAAGAGATTAAATCCCTGAACATATAGTGTTGATTTGATAGCAGTCCCATTCAAACCTGACTCTACTGTAAATCTCCCACTGACTCCCAAACTCTTGGGTTGAGAACTCTGCTAAGCCTACCAGACCAAAATATATCTAAATGTCCTTGTAAGGGACGAGGCAACTGCGGCGAACAGCACCGCCGCCGCAACTGCCTCCATGCAGCCATCCGTCCGTGCGGCGTCTAGGACGCCGAGGACGGAACATTCTCGGGTGCAAGGGGTCGCCATATCGCGCGGGCGCGCGCACGGACGGGACCTTTATGCGGGGAGGAAGCCCGTCAGCTGACCTGCTGGTCGGCTGACGTCAGAGGAGTCCCACGGCGCCCAGGATTGGCTGATTCTGGAGGGGCGTGCCAGTGGGGTCTCCTCTGCTTCTTAAGCCTGCAGGCTTCATTCACACGCTGTCTGTTGTCGTGAATACTCTGCGTGTTAGAGCTCAGACCTTAGACTAGATCCCAGGTGTTGATGCTAAGGATTTCACACCTAGTCTAGGATATTGCTACCTTGTTACTGTTTATTTGTGTAGACTAGTTCCCGGGTGTTGATGCCAAGGACTTCACACCTAGACTAGGGTATTGTATTGTATTGATCTCCTGTGTATGACTCTTAGCTATCCCCCCTGACTCTGATCCTGCTTTCCGTTCTTGTACTTTTGCCTGTCTGCCTTGTTGTTGCTGAACCTCTGCCTGATTACCGACTACTCTTCTGTCTCACGATTTTGTGCCGATACTTACCTCTCTGTTGCTGAACCTCTGCCTGATTACCGACTACTCTTCTGTCTCACGATTTTGTGCCGATACTTACCTCTCTGTTGCTGAACCTCTTCCTGATTACCGACTATTCTCCTGTCTCACGATTCTGTACTGATACTTATCTCTCTGTTGCCGAAACTTGCCTGTCAGACCATTCTGCTCACCAGTGGGCCCCTCGCCACTGGTGAGGTGCTAGCTTCACCGGCGCCTCTGGTGAAGTTGTTATTTTATGCAGTCCTGGTTGTGTCTCCTTTGCTGCAGTACAGTCTGACTCGCCTGTTCCCAGTTAAACAGTAGTTCAGCACTAGTTGTATCTCATAGGCTGTAGTACCGTCTGAGTCACCCGCTCCACGGGTGATCACTTGGCTGCAGTACTTCCTGAATTACCCGCTCCACTGGAGATTCGGCCTCTTCGATATTGTTTTCTCCAGCCTGCTGGAGCTTGTACTCCAGTGCACGCTCAGTGTACTGATAGTCAGGGCCGGGCCGAGGCATAGGCTGGAGAGGCTCCAGCCTCAGGGCGCAGTGTAGGAGGGGGCGCAGAATTCATTCAGCTGTCATTCCTAATTGTGTTTGAAGCAGAAAGAAATAAGAAAAGGGGATACATGGCAGTGACTGCAAGCCAGATAACTAGATATTAAGGTGTTGGGGAGGTTGTGGGCCCTGTGGTGCCTCTTACTCTAATAGCAATCAGAGTGTGACGGCTGGGGTGGCAGGGATGGAGGGGCGCACTTTGGTGTCTCAGCCTTGGGTGCTGGAGCACCTTGTCCCGGCTCTGCTGATAGTACCTCACCAGCCCCTCTGGTGAGGTCTCATTAAACTATTAAAGTTACAGTTGCACCTAATCACTACACACTCAGCTCTTTGTCTGCTATACTAGTATTATTGGTGATTCTGCAGATCACCCATAATCAGGTATAGCGTCTGCATTATTGGTGATTCTGCAGATCACCACATAATCAGACATCTGAGCTACGACACAAGACCGTTACAGTCCTGCATATCCCTTGAGGAAACACTGACCCTCCTGAATTTAAGGAACTTTAGAATACAATAAAACATAAACAGGATTTATTTGGATGTGACTTTTTGGATGACTTTGCCCATATCTGGTGGTGCTGTTCTCGATTTCGGGAATAAAGGTTAAATATACTCACTATGACGGTCTGATGGAGCTGGTGGACTCTGGTGCACCCCCTGATTATGATGGGTGGTGTTGGAGGGGTGTTAGCACTATATTCCCTATGAAGGTCTGATGGACTCTGGTGCTAGGTCCCCCGTCCCCCGATTATGATGATGGGTGTTGGGGGGAGTGGATGTTAGTACTATACTCACTATGAAGATCTGATGGAGCTGATGGACTCTGTTTACCCCCCACCCCCCCCCCCCCCAATTATGATGGGGGGATGTTAGTACTATACTCACTATGAAGGTATGATGGAGCTGATGGACTCTTGTGCTAGGTGCCTCCACTGACTACGATGGGTGTTGTGGGGGGGGGGGGGGGTTGGTACCATACTCTCTATGAAGGTCTGATGAAGCTGATGGACTCTGGTAGGTGCCTCCACTGACTACGATGGGTGTTGTGGGGGGGGGGGGGGGGTTGGTACCATACTCTCTATGAAGGTCTGATGAAGCTGATGGACTCTGGTAGGTGCCTCCACTGACTACGATGGGTGTTGGGAAGGGGGGGGGGGGTGTTAGTACCATACTCTCTATGAAGGTTTGATGGAGCTGGTGGACTCTGGTGGTAGGTGCACCCCCCCATTATAATGATAGGTGGTGTTGGAAGGGGGGGGGGGGCCTGGAGTTGTTAGTACTATACTCACTATGAAGGTCTGGGGTCGGTCCTTCAGACAGGTGACATCTTTCTCTTCTAGGAAGCATTGGAGGAAGCGGTGGCTGCAGTCGCTGAACATGTCGTTCATGTTGTGTCTACAGAGGAGAGGATACGGCTTCAGTCTGGGCAACGTGTAACTGGCAATAAGTAGCTAGCACTACAGACAACACCCTGGATAATAGATGCTGTATTTAGATGTTTTCTATCTCTGAGGGCCCTTTTAAACTGTGGTGGTGCGGTTGCGGTGTGATTTGGAACATTCGCACTGCAACCGAGAAGTTACAGCCGCGATTCGACTCAAGAAAAAAAAATGAACAAGGCACATCCGGTGCTCTTTCTTGTGCTTGTCTGCAGGGCCCTTAGCACTTCTGTCACATGGCGTCACACTGCAGGCAGTGTGGCGTGTCTCACTGACTTTAATGGCCACTGCGACAAGCTGCGGCTGGGGAGAGTACCGCGAATCGTCTTACCAAGGTAAGTGTAGAAGAGGCCTAAAGGTGCTCATACACTTGTTGATGGACCACCAGATGGACCATCAGATAGATCCCAGATCGATTTGATCAGAAAGTGAGCTATTGCTGCCCACACACTACATCCCGATTTCCAATAGATATCAGCATGAAATCTATTGGAAATTGTCCTGCTACCCGCCCCCCAAGTGTATGTGCCCCCACCTTCTGTGCATGCAAAAGTGCAGAATGGTTTGGGCAAAGTTGTGACTGACCTGAAACGTTACGTAGATAAATACTACTCCTACTTACATAACAGATGTATTGTGCTATCCACGTAATGATTCCTGTGAATTTTACAAAGGAAAAGCAGAAAATCTTATTCTAGGCAGTGGCCATCTTGCCAAGCTAATGCTGACATCATATCCTCCCTGACTCTTGTTTTCCCCCTCCCTTCTCTTGCTCATTGTGTATTCATTAGCTGCCCTCCTCCCAGAGTCTTCAGACACTCCCACTGAGGTGTATACTAGGAACTGTGCTGTCTTTTTTTTCTTTTCTCCTCCAATCACTGAGTCACCTCAGCCTTACTTGTAAACACAAGTGAGCAGAGGTGTTTCAGATAAGCTGCTAGGCAGGGAAATAAATGGAATAGGAGGGATATATTATAGATAAAAATAACCCCCAGCATGCAGCTGTTTGGCGCTGACTACTAAAGGGCCAGTGCTCATAAAGTATACGATAACTCCAAACCATAACAGCAGAAAAAGTTTTGCAAGTTTTGAATGCAGGATTAGCATCTTTATCACTTAAAATACTCTCAGACCAGTTGCTGTTGAAATTTGATTTTTATGGTGACAATACCGCTTTAAAGAAACAGAAGTGTGCAGTGAGAAATGCTCACTTCAGTTATGAAATGTGAGCCCCCAACCATGTGCAGCCCTCAGGCTGCTGCCCAGATAACCTATTGCCACTGCGATTGTATAAAGCAGCTTACCCGGTTCTGCGGGAGAGCAGACACTTGCCCCTGGCGGCGGGGCAGTAACAGCCCTCTGTATCATGGCTCATGCCCAGGTTATGCCCCATCTCATGAGCCACGTACTTGGCAAGCTCTCTGGCGTCCAGTCCTGTGTCCTGCGAGACAGAATGACCAGACATAAAACTATAGAGACAACTAATAATAACTACTATGCTACACACTGACCATATAACTGTGCTGTGCAGTAACACTGCTCCTGACTGGTAGATTTTATATGGAGACATTACTGCACGAAAACATGATTTCAGATTTGTCTGAAGTTTAGCTGTTAAGTGCAAGTTGCAGTCACATGATCGCTCCAGCGGTTCCCTCCCCTCCTACTATGGCTTATTATGGCCATGTTCCTTTGATACAACACCCACTTAAAGCGGATCCAAGATGAAAAACTAACTATAACAAGTAACTTATCAAAGAATGTAAATGAAGCGGCGCTTTAGGGGTTAACTAAGCTGCAGGTTCCAAACAGGGGGTTCCCAAAACCCCTAAAATAAAATACAGAAAATTATGAATCAAGGAACATGCGCTAATATATGCTATTTTCTTTTATTCTAAATATACTATACTATATACTTTTCCATAAAATGACAATAAAACAGTATAAAATTCCTATAATCACCCTTACTAATTATGCATTATACACACTCTCATTCATACCATCCACATTCAAGAAATTCTCCAGATCTCGGAAAATTAACTAAAAAAGGATGAAGCAAATTCCAAATCTTGTGCAAAACTTTCAGATCCACAGTCAATATTGTGATCAGAAGAAAAGGGGATTAATTATCCAATATGCATAAAATAGATTGCAATCCATTGTGGGCGTAATCTAGGTTGCAAAACTCCCAACCGTTAAGTCTGTTACTGTGGGACCCGTCTTGTTAGTATACAACGGGTTTGGTGTAAGTCTTTTATACTTCTTCAAATAATAATTAGGTACATTGTCTCATCAAGGGGATACCTTTAAACAGTCTGGTGTCACTCCGTTTGTACAGCTGCGTATACAGCTAAAAGACTTCTGAGCTCTGGCTCTCCGTGTAGCTGTTCTGCAGTATCCGGGGGCATGCGTCACTTCCTACTGCTGGTTCCAGGATGACGCTCGCTCTTCCGGATCTCACCGCTATCAGCTGCTTCTCGGTGACGTCACCTTAAAGATAGAGGAGCTTGTGTATATGTGATTGGCCGCTGAGCGCTTCCACAGCCTTCCACACTCCTGAATCCTTCATAAAACGGAGAATATAATCTTATTTACACCTCAACGCGTTTCTGCTAATAAACGTTAGCCTTCTTCAGGAGGAACAGTCTCATTTCACGGGAGTAGTCTGTTATACTGGTTGTCCTGACCATAAAGCCGCCCATATATAGGATTCTCTCCTCCCACAATCCAAGCATTGTGGGTATATGCAAATTAATCTCTCTACCTGTTTTAACCTCTTCCATACCCTCATTCAATCCATCCTATATTCACATACATGTGAGCAGCAATTGCAAGGGTTAATTGTTAAAAACATATTATTTAAAAAAAATGCAAAAGTTTCCATCTCGCTATTTAACCCTTTAGGGATTAATGTATCCAATTGGAAGATCCACTTAGACTCATTCCTAGACATTTTCTTAATAAAATCACCCCCTCTTAAGCTTTTCTTTATCACTTCCAGACCAAAAAAGATGGTACCTCTTAGGGTTCCCCCATGTTTCTCTTTATAATGGTTAGAGAGTGGGTGTTTTTCATTTTTCTTTATGATGTTCTTAAAATGTTCACCAATACGTGTATGTAGTGCCCGTTTGGTTCTACCTACATACAATTTACAGCATGGACACTATACAATATATGACCCCACTGGCAGAGGCGTAGCTAGGATTTTCAGCGCCCGGGGACAAAGACTATTAATGCGCCCCCCCAAAGTCAAGGCGCCAAAAAGGGGCGTGGTCACATAATAAATGTGGGCGTGGTTATGGGTGGAGCCAAATGTATATGGAGGTTAGCAGGCTCACGCTCACCCACCCTCCCTCAGTATGTACCTTCCAGCATGTTCCAAGACAAATTCAGCAATCATGAGCCCCCCCCCCCCCCCCCCCCCCATCAAGACAAATTCCGCAATCATGAGCAAACATGAGGCCCCCAACAAGACAAATTTAGCAATCCTGAGGCCCCCAACAAGACAAATTCAGCAATCATGAGGCCCCCAACAAGACAAATTTTGCAATCATGAGGCCCCCAACAAGACAAATTCAGCGATCTTGAGGCCCCCAACAAATCATGAGGCCCCCAACAAGACAAATTCAGTAACCATGAGGCCCCCAAAAAGACAAATTCAGCAGTCATGAGTCACATAAACAGACAGCATTTCACATAAATAGGTAGAATGCCCCCTTAATATGGTAGACACCTCTCACCTGGCAGCAGTTCTCCAAAATACACTCAATCTGACGTGGTTCCCCAAAAATAGGTAGCCCCAGGTCTATAGTTGTCCCCAGAATAGGTGGCCAGCAGTATAGATGTCCCCAGAATAGGTGGCCAGCGGTATAGATGTCCCCAGAACAGGTAGCCAGGGGTAGAGATGTCCACAGAACAGTTAGCCAGGGGTATATGTGCCCAGTATATGTAGGCAGGGGTATGTGTGCCCAGTATATGTAGCCAGAGGTATATGTGCCCAGTATATGTAGCCAGGGGTATATATGCCCAGTATATGTAGCCAGGGGTATATATGCCCAGTATATGTAGCCAGGGGGTATATATGCCCAGTCCACGTAGCCAGGGGGTATATATGCCCAGTATATGTAGCCAGGGGTATATATGCCCAATATATGTAGGCAGGGGGTATATATGCCCAGTATATATAGGCAGGGGTATATATGCCCAGTATATGTAGCCAGGGGTATATATGCCAAGTATATGTAGCCAGGGGGTATATATGCCCAGTATATGTAGCCAGGGGTATATATGCCCAGTATATGTAGCCAGGGGTATATATGCCCAGTATATATAGCCAGGGGGTATATATGCCCAGTCCACGTAGCCAGGGGGTATATATGCCCAGTATATGTAGCCAGGGGTATATATGCCCAGTATATGTAGCCAGGGGTATATATGCCCAGTATAAGTAGCCAGGGGGTATATATGCCCAGTATATGTAGCCAGGGGTATATATGCCCAGTATATGTAGCCAGGGGGTATATATGCCCAGTCCACGTAGCCAGGGGGTATATATGCCCAGTATATGTAGCCAGGGGTATATATGCCCAGTATATGTAGCCAGGGGTATATATGCCCAGTATAAGTAGCCAGGGGGTATATATGCCCAGTCCACGTAGCCAGGGGGTATATATGCCCAGTATATGTAGCCAGGGGTATATATGCCCAGTATATGTAGCCAGGGGGTATATATGCCCAGTACACGTAGCCAGGGGGTATATATGCCCAGTATATGTAGCCAGGGGGTATATATGCCCAGTATATGTAGCCAGGGGTATATATGCCCAGTATATGTAGGCAGGGGTATATGTGCCCAGAGTAGGTAGCCAGGGGTATATGTGCCCAGAGTAGGTAGCCAGGGGTATATGTGCCCAGAGTAGGTAGCCAGGGGTATATGTGCCCAGAGTAGGTAGCCAGGGGTATAGGTGCCCAGAGTAGGTAGCCAGGGGTATAGGTGCCCAGAGTAGGTAGCCAGGGGTATAGGTGCCCAGGGTAGGTAGCCAGGGGTATATGCCCAGTATATGTAGTTAGGGGTATATGTGCCCAATATATGTAGGCAGGGGTATATGTGCCCAGAGTAGGTAGCCAGGGGTATATGTGCCCAGAGTAGGTAGCCAGGGGTATATGCCCAGTATATGTAGTTAGGGGTATATGTGCCCATTATATGTAGGCAGGGGTATATGTGCCCAGAGTAGGTAGCCAGGGTTATATGTGGCCAGAGTAGGTAGCCAGGGGTATATGCCCAGTATATGTAGTTAGGGGTATATGTGCCCAATATATGTAGGCAGGGGTATATGTGCCCAGAGTAGGTAGCCAGGGGTATATGTGCCCAGAGTAGGTCGCCAGGGGTATATGTGCCCAGAGTAGGTAGCCAGTAGCCAGGGGTATATGTGCCCAGAGTAGGTAGCCAGAGGTATAGGTGCCCAGAGTAGGTAGCCAGGTGTCCCCCTCCCCAGCAGGAGGGGAGCAGCGCAGAGAAGAGGAAGAGCTGCTCTCTCTCCCTCGCTGTCCCCTCCAATGTCTGTCCGGTGGCTGGCAGCGGCGGGCGGAACTTACCTCCGTCTTGTCGCAGCGCCGGATGGTAGTGATGGGTCGTTCACGAACGAGCCGGCTCTAAGAGCCGGCTCTTTGCTGTGAACGACAAGAGCCGGCTCTCAGTTTTAAAAGAGCCGATGCCTCAGCCGCCCCACAGAGCTCTGCTTTGCTCTGTAATAAAGGGTGCCGAGGCATGCTGGGAGATGTAGTCCTCCTCTTCCGACATCTCCCAGCATGCAGGAGTGTATGGAGCAGAGCAGTAGCAGGAGGGATTGCCCCATTCAAAGAAGCAGTTTGGAGTTGTCATGGAGACGGGGCGGGGCTTTTACTCCGATTCTGAGTGGTGTCCAGTGATATTTAATGAAGAGCCGATTCAGAGCCGTAAGAGCCGGCTCTTTAATGGGAGCCGATTCAGAAGAGCCGATTCTCAGAGAAGAGCCGGAATTCCCATCACTACCGGATGGATCTGCCGCTACTCTGGTCTGGTCCAGACCAGAGCAGTGGCTGCGCACCCGAACTTCCGGCCGGTGTTCCGACGCGGCGCTGGAGCGTGACGGAGGTGAGTTCCGCCCGCCGCTGCCAGCCACCGGACAGACATTGGAGGGGACAGCGAGGGAGAGAGAGAGCACCTAAGGTGAGGTAAGGAGGGGGGAGATGGCCCCCCTTCCCCACCGTCCGCACAGCTCTCTCTCTTCTCTGCGCTGCTCCCCTCAGCCCCGCAAAAAAAACAAAACCCGAAGCTCAGTTGGGCGCCCTTGGGGACCCGGCGCCCCTGTCCTACCCCGACCCTCCTAGCTCCGCGCCTGCCCACTGGTATTACAGGTAATAGAGTCTTTCATGTTATAGCACACCCCACATGCTGTTGTCACTTCCATAATTCTACCAGGGTTGTGTGTCGCCTTACAGCCAACACACAAACCACATCTGATGAATCCATTTTTCCTTTTCGATTCTGTTACATCTCTTTTACTTTCATTTGCAGCTGTAGCTATTGATAGCCCAATATTTGGAGCCTTTCTGAAAATTAGTCTAGGGATTTCCGGCAATAAGTCACCCAAGATTTTATCCTCTTTTAATACCCGCCAATGTTTTTTCACAATACCTGCTATCGATTTCGATTGAGAGGTATATTGGAGGACCAGAGGAAGATCCACATTACTTTTTTCTGTCTTGACTTTTGGAGCCAACAAATCTTCTCGACTCTGTTTCTCTATAAGGCTTCTAGATTCCTCAATCTGGTCTCTTGGGTAACCTTTTTCCAGAAGACAGTCCACGAGTCCATCCGCTTCTATATTGTAATTTGTTATCTCTGTGCAATTACGGCGTAGCCTCGTGAACTGTCCCCTGGGAATACCATTTAGCCACCTTGGCAAATGGCAGCTACTGTAAAGAATATAACTGTTTACATCAACATTTTTCTGGAAGGTCTTGGTCTTTAAAATTCCTGATTCTATATATATTTCTAAATCCAAGAAATTAATCCTTTGATCACTTATATTTGCAGTGAACTTTATATTCCAGTCATTATCATTAACAGTGCTCACAAATTGCGAGCCGGGTCCTATGGCGTCGTTTTATAGACGATGTGCTGCTGATCTGGCAAGGTGACCGAAGCTCACTGGAACAATTTGTGAGCACTGTTAATGATAATGACTGGAATATAAAGTTCACTGCAAATATAAGTGATCAAAGGATTAATTTCTTGGATTTAGAAATATATATAGAATCAGGAATTTTAAAGACCAAGACCTTCCAGAAAAATGTTGATGTAAACAGTTATATTCTTTACAGTAGCTGCCATTTGCCAAGGTGGCTAAATGGTATTCCCAGGGGACAGTTCACGAGGCTACGCCGTAATTGCACAGAGATAACAAATTACAATATAGAAGCGGATGGACTCGTGGACTGTCTTCTGGAAAAAGGTTACCCAAGAGACCAGATTGAGGAATCTAGAAGCCTTATAGAGAAACAGAGTCGAGAAGATTTGTTGGCTCCAAAAGTCAAGACAGAAAAAAGTAATGTGGATCTTCCTCTGGTCCTCCAATATACCTCTCAATCGAAATCGATAGCAGGTATTGTGAAAAAAACATTGGAGGGTATTAAAAGAGGATAAAATCTTGGGTGACTTATTGCCAGAAATCCCTAGACTAATTTTCAGAAAGGCTCCAAATATTGGGCTATCAATAGCTACAGCTGCAAATGAAAGTAAAAGAGATGTAACAGAATCGAAAAGGAAAAATGGATTCATCAGATGTGGTTTGTGTGTTGGCTGTAAGGCGACACACAACCCTGGTAGAATTATGGAAGTGACAACAGCAGGTGGGGTGTGCTATAACATGAAAGACTCTATTACCTGTAATACCAGTGGGGTCATATATTGTATAGTGTCCATGCTGTAAATTGTATGTAGGTAGAACCAAACGGGCACTACATACACGTATTGGTGAACATTTTAAGAACATCATAAAGAAAAATGAAAAACACCCACTCTCTAACCATTATAAAGAGAAACATGGGGGAACCCTAAGAGGTACCATCTTTTTTGGTCTGGAAGTGATAAAGAAAAGCTTAAGAGGGGGTGATTTTATTAAGAAAATGTCTAGGAATGAGTCTAAGTGGATCTTCCAATTGGATACATTAATCCCTAAAGGGTTAAATAGCGAGATGGAAACTTTTGCATTTTTTTTAAATAATATGTTTTTAACAATTAACCCTTGCAATTGCTGCTCACATGTATGTGAATATAGGATGGATTGAATGAGGGTATGGAAGAGGTTAAAACAGGTAGAGAGATTAATTTGCATATACCCACAATGCTTGGATTGTGGGAGGAGAGAATCCTATATATGGGCGGCTTTATGGTCAGGACAACCAGTATAACAGACGACTCCGGTGAAATGAGACTGTTCCTCCTGAAGAAGGCTAACGTTTATTAGCAGAAACGCGTTGAGGTGTAAATAAGATTATATTCTCCGTTTTATGAAGGATTCAGGAGTGTGGAAGGCTGTGGAAGCGCTCAGCGGCCAATCACATATACACAAGCTCCTCTATCTTTAAGGTGACGTCACCGAGAAGCAGCTGATAGCGGTGAGATCCGGAAGAGCGAGCGTCATCCTGGAACCAGCAGTAGGAAGTGACGCATGCCCCCGGATACTGCAGAACAGCTACACGGAGAGCCAGAGCTCAGAAGTCTTTTAGCTGTATACGCAGCTGTACAAACGGAGTGACACCAGACTGTTTAAAGGTATCCCTTGATGAGACAATGTACCTAATTATTATTTGAAGAAGTATAAAAGACTTACACCAAACCCGTTGTATACTAACAAGACGGGTCCCACAGTAACAGACTTAACGGTTGGGAGTTTTGCAACCTAGATTACGCCCACAATAGATTGCAATCTATTTTATGCATATTGGATAATTAATCCCCTTTTCTTCCGATCACAATATTGACTGTGGATCTGAAAGTTTTGCACAAGATTTGGAATTTGCCTCATCCTTTTTTAGTTAATTTTCCGAGATCTGGAGAATTTCTTGAATGTGGATGGTATGAATGAGAGTGTGTATAATGCATAATTAGTAAGGGTGATTATAGGAATTTTATACTGTTTTATTGTCATTTTATGGAAAAAGTATATTTAGAATAAAAGAAAATAGCATATATTAGCGCATGTTCCTTGATTCATAATTTTCTATAACAAGTAACTTGTCTATATATCTTCTATCTATCTATATAAATCTAGCTGCAAACAGCTTCAACAGTTTATGATTATTTATTCCTGTGATACAATGACAGCAGCCATGTTCTGTTTGTCACATTGTCACAGGCTGAGGGCTGGAGATGCTATCACCTTGCCTATGTGTAAATTCAGTCCCCTCTCCTCCTCCCTCCTCCCCTCTGCCTCTGAAATCAATGGCTAGTAACCTCCTCCTCCACCTCCTGCCCAGACTGAGCTCCCATAAGCCCTTGCTACAGTGCCAAGGCACAAAAGGAGCTGTGGGCGAGGCTTGTTTAGTTTATAAGGAATTAGCGTATTAAAACAAAAACAAAAAAGTATTTGGCTTGAGGAATGCCCTATAAACAATAGGAAGGAACACAATTATGCAATGAGTAAAAATTTATCTTGGATCCACTTTAACCTGCTGTGCGGTCTGGACGAGCTCAGCTCGTCCAGTACCGCCGGAGCCTGCCGCTCAGGCCCTGCTGGGCCGATTTGGCTCAAATAAAAAGCAGCACACGCAGCCGGCACTTTGCCAGCCGCGTGTGCTGCCTGATTGCCGCCGGTCCCCCCAGCCGCCTGAGCCCAGTGTAGCCGGAACAAAAAGTTCCGGCCAGCGCTAAGGGCTGGATTGGAGGTGGCTGACGTCAGGACGTCGGCTGACGTCGATGACGTCACTCCGCTCGTCGCTATGGCGACGATGTAAGCAAAACAAGGAAGGCTGCTCATTGCGGCCTTCCTTGTTTATTCTGGGCGCCGGAGGCGATCGGAAGAACGCCTCCGGAGTGCCCTCTAGTGGGCTTTCATGCAGCCAACTTTCAGTTGGCTGCATGAAATAGTTTTTTTTTTATTAAAAAAAAACCCTCCCGCAGCCTCCCTGGCGATCTTAATAGAACGCCAGGCAGGTTAACTGTCTCTAGCAGGCAATAATGAGGGTCAAAGATCCAGTTATGGGGTCACAAGACCAGGAAATAAGCAGTCATGTGATCACACATGAACTATAAGGTACTTAGAGGGTTTTCCCCCCATTTTTTCAATTATGCACCATTTATCAAGAGGTGGGATAACCTGAACTACCTCTACCTGAACCAGGCACAACTTACACAAATATGAGGCTTTTATTCACCTTGATAATTCCGCCACTTTGGGATTTGCTGCACATCTTGCCCAAAAACGCCTCCCCCAGGGCGTGGTTCCTGAAGTGCCCGCCGCTGCCGGAGACAAGAACACATGGCAGGAAGTAGACTCAATGCAGATTTATTGCAGGGTTTGTATCAACTGTAACAAAGAAATGTTTTTCTGTAAAGATTATTATGCTGTTGCTTTTCTTTCTAGAGCAGAGAGGAGTTCAGGTGCGCTTTAAACAGACACACCCTCCAAGTTCTATCATTTTTTAGTTTGTAAGTTACTTTTTCTCCTAGAAAATCTCTAGCATCCTTATCTGTCCTCGAAACGTTTGGGTGTCTTGTTCTGAGTTTCTACAGCGGCTGTAAAGATACCGTTAGTAATTTCCAAGCCTCGTACACACGCTTCACTAAAGTGGTCTGAGGCGGCCAATAACGACCCCCTCAACCCACAATCAAGTGTGTGTACAGCGGCCCCTGACGGCCGACCCCCAAGCCATCCTCCTGGCGGATCTATTACTCACCCGACCAGTGGCCAACTTGTTTGAAGACGCAGCTCCCCGGCCTGCAGCATGACATCACACGCCCGCTCCTCCATCGCCCATCCCCCGCATAACAACAGAGCATGTCGTCAGGTGACACGCGTCCAGCAATGTCTATGGGCCTGTTCACAGTACTGCGCTGTAACTGAGCAGATGTTATGAGGGAATCGCAGCCAAAGCTTTGGTCATCTCAGGTACATACTGGTAAGGTGGCCAGACACAATGACATTTTTCTCTTACTTGGGGGATCAACCATAGAAATCTGATCATTTTTTCTGCTTGTTCGAATTATTTTGTTTCAAAATAACTTGATTGAAGCCTGCGGCATAGAAAAATACAAGTATAGCGTTAGGCTGAACCCGCAACGTTGTGGGAACTGCCAGGAGTATAAAAAGCCAGGGGTGAGACCACAAATCATGGGAGGCTCAAGATGAACTTTCCCCCCCTAATAATCCCACCCTTTCCCCTGCCTACCCCTGACCAGAAAAGGATAAAGATTATTATTAATATTAATTTATATAGCGCCAGCATCTTCCGTAGCGCTGTACGATAGCATACAGGGTATAACAATACGAAACAATAAATAATAAAATAGTTAATATAAGACAAGAGTGTATAACAGCTAACGCAGTGACAGAGGCGTATCTAGAGGGGTACAGGCAGGGCTCATGCCATGGGCGCCACAATACCATGGGCGTCATGCCTGCCCCTGTACTGCATCACCATGCCTGCTCCTGTGCCTCCCTGTCACTCAGACCTCAGATCAGATTAATTCTGTTATCTAGCTAACATAAACTTAACTTATATAAGTAGGGCACACTTGGCTTAGTGTTAAAAAAGAGGACAGGCAGGGAATAAGAAGAGTAATTTCCCAAAAATTCAAGCAATATCACAAGACCAAAAGCGCAGGCAACCATAACACATGGGGAAGGATGCTGTTTTTAGAGGGGAGGGAGGCTCGGACCCAGAGGGCGCAATTTCAGTGTTTGCCATAGGCTCTATATTACCCAGATACGCCCCTGCGCAGTGAACAAATTCAATACATATTGTTACACAGAGATAAAAACAGGGAACACCAAGAGCCCCAATAGTGTAATACGTACTGGACAAGGTGGCAATATGTTTGTATTGCTAGATACTCACAAAACAGGGTTACCTCCAGGCAACCACTGTAAGGGCCCGTTCAGACTGCAAAACGCGGACGGCCACTCATGCAGAACGCAACGCGTACGAACACACGCCATCCGCGTTCGTATGCGTTGCGTGGCTGATCCCATCACTGAAAAGTGAATGGGACAGCCGCGCGTTTTTGTAAAATCTGCGTGCAGCATGCGTTCCCGGACCGCACAGGTCCGGAACGCATGCAGTGTGAACATCAGACAGTGCACTCTATGCACTGTCTGATGTCCTGCGTGTGGGGCCACCCGCACGCGTTTCCAAAACGCGGCTGGAAACGCGTGTAGTGTGACCGGGCCCTAAAGGCAGGTGGGGAGATTGTCCTGACCCCACTCAGGATTAAGAAGTCGCTCTCTGTAGACAGGAAGAAAGGGTAGCAACCCTCCACCAAGGGTGGACTCCAAATTGTATACAATGAACAGAGGCGCCAAAAGTATAAGATTAGATTAAATGAGCTTAAAAACCAACTTAAATGGCAAAATTGAAGGAGGAAGTGGTGGTCTTACCTCCCTCAAGCAGACACAACAACGACTGCGATTCAGACAGTCAAACACATTTATTAGGAACTCCAAAAAGAAATGCAACGCATTTCGCAGGTTCAACCCCGCTTCATCAGGCAATATAGGTAGGAGTATCAAACAATCTGCACAAGGATTCAAGTTAAGCACCTTTGTTCATTGTATACAATATTGTTACACAGGGGTGGGAGGTATGTACACCCATTACACAGAATTGTGAGACAAAAGGGGAACAGAGCCCTGGCTAAAAGGCCTAAGGGTCCGTTTCCACTATCGCAAATCTGCATGCGTTTTATGCACGCAGATTCGCATAACCAATACGAGTTAATTAGCCTGTTTCCACTTGTCAGGAAAACAGAGCGTTTTTCTGTGCAGGAAAAATCTGCACAGCAGAGCCATCCGAATTCGCACACCGCAAGACGGTGTGCGATTCGCATACAATGTAATTAATAGGAAATTTGCGTGTGTATTCGCTATGCGAATCTTCCATGCTGATTCGCGTACGTTTTCACATAAATCAATGTAAAAGCACGCAGGCACTGACAAGGTTAAATTCGCATACTTACTAACACGCAAAAATGTACATGAATTCGCTCTAAAATTTGCGTACAAATTTGCATCCGCATTCGCACCACACAAGTGGAAACGGGCCCTTAGTCTAGGTAAAGGGAAGCTGTGTATGAGGTGGTAGAAATGGTGGTCAGTGGGCGGTGTCCTAGGTAGGACAGTATGCTTGTCTGAAGAGATGTGTTTTCAGATTGAGCCTAAAAAGAGTAAGTTCTTGGAGTGTTGGTAAGTGGCAGGGAATTGGGGCCCTAGCCAAGATAGCAGTTTTTGCCCACCGCTGATGGTCATATGACTTTTATAGTAAGATTTCATGAGGTAAGCTTCCACTGGGCGCCGGTCTCTCTACCTGATCATCTGGACGTTGTCATGGTGTTTGCGCGGCAGCAGCTCCTCCACCCGCCAGTGCAGGAAGTGCCTCAGGGTGGCGTGTGCCGTCTCCGAGACGACCGCCCGGTTCTCCTGAGTCCAGATCTCCACCCCCACCAGGAAGACCTGGAGATCAATCTTGGAGAATATCTACAGGAACAACAAGGAGACAACATTCAGGAGATGTCATAGAAATCCTCAGATCTAACTGTAAGACTCTAAAGGTGGCCATACATCAGGTGACTTGGCGGCCAATCGACCAACCGATTCGATAATTATTAGCAAATCGGATAAAAGTCTTTACCACCAAGAGCATGTCCAATCAACAATGTGATCAATTTCGAGCTCAAATTGGTCACATGTATTGATTGGACCTGCTGCAAGATGTCGGGGCGACTTGCTTGATCGGGTGCATGGCGATAAAGGTGTGCGATGTTGTGACGAGCAACGAACGTGACAAAACCCCTGGTTCTGGCCACCCTCGTGTAAAATGTCCCCCCCAATCCCCGCTTAACCCTGCTCTCCCCCACACTTACCTCCCCCCTCCCTCTATCTCCCTGCCCCCTCCTTCCTTCCTCCTCCCCTCACCCTTATCTCCCTGGTTACACAGAAATCTTGGTACACATGTTGTCAGTTTACCTTTGTTTACAACTGACTCACGGTTTCTGCCGCCGGGTCGACTCGTGTATGCCCAGCATAAAGGGGGCCACACACCATACAATTTTTAAATTATCTGTTCAATTGAAGAATTGCAATCAGCAATGCAGCAGAACAGGCGTTTCTGACATGAATGTCGGAACTGACAAGATTAGCTGCATGCTTGTTTCAGGTGTTATTCAGGCACTACTGCATCTAAATAGATCAGCAGGACTGCCAGGCAACTGGTATGGCTTAAGAGGGAATAAATATGGCAGCCTCCATATACCTCTCACTACAGTTGTCCTTTAAATAAATCAATTAAAGGCATGAGCTTTGTGTAATCTAGTATATGGCCACCAGATGGCGATACAAGCTTACAATAACGCAGAAGCCCCATGACAACATAACGTTCTGTCCTATCTCTCCAGGCTCTTGTCTTGGAAGATGACCCCAGAGACAGAGCAATAAGGGGCTTCCTGTATGGGGGGATTATGAGGGGTCTGTACCTGGCTGAGGTGGTGAGCCACAGAGATGAGATGTTGCCGGGTCCTCTCCAGGTCCTCTCCATGCCGCTGGAACTGCGGGGACAAATTACATTATTATTACTACATTATTATTATTGATTTATAAAGGTACATGGGGCACATAATAATACAGACAATGAGATACACCAGTATACAATATACAGAGCTGGTACAAAGTACAGAATTGGTAATGACTGTGACTAAAGTAATATGAATAAATCTGTAACAAATTCCAGGACACACAAAATGTGAGAGAGCCCTGCCCTTATGAGCTTACAGTCTAAAGCAGCCTTTCAACTTTTTTTTACTCTGGAAGAACCCTGCAAATACTTTTTGGATCTCAAGGAACCCCTGCAAGTAATTTTTGGATCTCAAGGTGGTATGGTCTTTAACCACTTGCCGACCGCGCACTCATACCGTGCGTCGGCAAAGTGGCAGCTGCAGGACCAGCGACGCAGTACTGCGTCGCCAGCTGCAGGCTGATTAATCAGGAAGCAGCCGCTCGCGCGAGCAGCTGCTTCCTGTCAAATCACGGCGGGGGGCTCCGTGAATAGCCTGCGGGCCGCCGATGGCAGCTCGCAGGCTAAATGTAAACACAAGTGGAAATAATCCGCTTTGTTTACATTTGTACGGCGCTGCTGCGCAGCAGCGCCGTAAGGCAGATCGGCGATCCCCGGCCAATCAGCGGCCGGGGATCGCCGCCATGTGACAGGGGACGTCCTGTCACTGGCTGCACAGGACGGATAGCGTCCTGTGCAGCCTCAATCACCGGGGGGGGGGGAGCAGGTAGGAGAGGGAGGGGGGAATTTCGCCGCGGAGGCCGGAGGGGGGCTTTGAGGTGCCCCCCCCCGCCAGCCACACGCAGGCAGAAGAGATCAGACCCCCCCTGCACATCATCCTCATAGGGGGGAAAAAAGGGGGGCGATCTGATCTCTCTGCCTGCACCCTGATCTGTGCTGGGGGCTGTAGAGCCCACCCAGCACAGATCACTAAAAACAGCGCTGGTCCTTAAGGGGGGGTAAAGGGTGGGTCATTAAGTGGTTAAAAGCTGGTGTAGCAGTTTTTGTTACTGTCTACCGCCTATTACAGTGCCCTTCATTATACTGTCCCCTTATTCTAGTGCTTTTTATTCATGTGTCTTTCTGTTAGTGGGCAATGATTACTCCCAGGATATTATTATTCTTTTTTTTTTTTTATAAATAACCCTATTTTGTTAATATTTTTCTAACCCTCCCTCCCCCCCGCCAGCCTATGACAGCGGATCGCTCCGGTCTCCCCCAGTGTCACACGGCTGTCCCCAGTACAGCGCTGCCATAGATCGCAGTGATGTACAGACTAAATAGATGGCGGTTTCGCCGTCTGTCTCCTAGCGGCGATCGCTGTTGGGAGACTGATGGCGGAGCGGAGCCCTGTCATCCAAGTGGAGATGCGCGATCTCCTGCAAATCCCCGCCCCCAGGAATTTACACCGATCAGCTTTAGGCGGTCCTGGGGCTGCCGCCGCGATCACGCCCATCGGCGTGACAGTCAGCAAGTAGTTAATTGAATGCTTCTTGTTACAGTACCACCTATTATAGTGTGCTCTCTATCATACTTTCCCAAACCCCACGAAGGAGAGAAATGCCAAAGAACCCATGCATACTGAAGGAACCCTGGTTGAGAAAGCCTGATCTAAAGGGGGAGGGGCAAGAGGCGGGTTAATATACAATAATCATACCTAGAGGCAGTTTTCAAGTTGGTGAGATCACCCCATATAGTAGCCTAACGGCATATTATGTAGCTAGGAGTCGTAATCAAATATTGACTGTTACAACACCGGACCCGAGTTATCATTGGACTGTAGTGGCGGGATCCCTGGCTGCATTTGTTTAGAAAGGGGCCCCCCCAACTGATGAAACATTGCTGGGCCCGGTGCCCTTTGGGCTAACTGTGCGGACGTGTGATGGCTGAGTGGTGGCAATTCTAAAACACACATATATTTCATTATGGCGTTTATATGGTTGTAACCAGTGCTGCTTAAATCCGATCCGGATGAAATCCAGAATACATATTCTGAATTTCACCCTGTTAAAATCAAGTCACATGTGTGGGGTGGGCGGGGGGTTTAATCTTACCTGTCTGACGTCTTCTTCGGTCCGTCCCTCGGCACCTCCCACGATGCGGTCCACGCGCGTCACGTGACTATACACTTTCTCCTTCAACCCGGAAGGAGGAATTGTTTTTAGTGGTGCCGGATTGGACTGCAGTGTGGGAGGCGCTGAGGGACGGACGAAGAAGACGTCACTGGTTGTAACAGCTGACCTATGAAGCTATCTGCTAGGCTTGTGTTTTTAATGAATCTTTTGTACAGTTGGCACTAATGGGTTATTTTGTATTATTCCCTGAGAATTGATCTGTCAGTTTTGTATATTAATACATTTTGCATTCTTTGTAGACACAAGTAGCCCAAGCTTTACTTTTATTACTAGAGGATATCTAGGGCTTGATTCACAAAAGAGTGCTAACTGTTAGCACAGCCGATTGTACGCGATTGCGAGTTTTCGCGGGCAAACATGAATTTTCTCGCGAAATCATTATGGTTTCCGTGCGCAAACGTTTAATTGCGAGTGAACATTTGCAATCGCGCGCCAGCGCGAAAACAGCCGTGCTAACAGTTAGCACTCTTTTGTGAATCAAGCCCCTAGTAGGAGTGAAACTTGGCCTTAGGACAAAGGGGGAGTGGCCTAAAGTGGAGCATAAGCTTGTCGGAAAAAGTGTTTTTTTTGAGAGAGTGTTTAAAGGTAACAAAGATTGGAGAGTGACAAATGTGTTGTGGAAAGGGATTCCAGAGGAGGGGTGAAGCAAGTGAGAAGTCTTGTATACGTGAATGTGAAGAGGTGATTCTAGAGGAGGACAACAGAAGATCGTCTGCCGATCTGAGATTGTGATTGGGTTTGTATCTGGAAATTAGTGAGGATATGTACCGGGGAGAGAGATTGTGGAGAGCTTTGTAGGTTAGGGTTAGGAGTTTGAACTGGATCCTCTGGTTAATTGGCAGCTAGTGAAGAGCTTGACAGAGAGGAGCAGCAGAGGAAGAGCGAGAAGAGAGAGGAATGAGTCCAGCAGCTAAGTTCAGTACCAACTGGAGCGGGGCCAGTTTGTTAGATGGTACTCCACACAGTACTTGAGATATTATAAGAGCATGTGTTAACATTTTAGTTGTGTCCTTTAGTTGTGTATTTATACAGCGCTGACATATCCACAGTGCTCCACTCATCAGTTCATGTCACAAGTAGTCCTCAGAGGAGCTCACACTCTATTTTCCTTACCACAGGTGACAATTATGGGTGGAAGTCAATTCGCTTCTGCACCTGCGATGTGGGAGAAAAGGGCCTGCAGGAAACTCATAGAGACATGGACTGAATACACCAGAGAGTCACAGAGACATCACACACGCGGCCATGTGCAATACGCCGGCAACCACACGGTGCGCATGTGTGTGAGGAAGAGACAGAGACAGTGGCGGACACCGACAGGCAGGGCCGGATTTCTGGAAGGGCCACCGAGGCCCAGGCCTAGAGTGGCGGCAGCCTGAGGCGGCACCTGGACATGAAGGAGGGGCTGCTGAATGTGAAAGAGGAGGCTGAAAATGGGAAGCAACACACGAAAAAGGAAACGGATGTCCAAGGGAGCTGTTCATGAAAGAGAAGGGCCATAATACATGAATGTTACACATGGGAGAGGGGGCAGCACATGGGAGGGGCCTGCTGCTCACGGAGGGAGAGGCACAACATACTTGGCCTAGGGGCGGTACAAGTATAAATCCAGCCTTGCCGACAGGTAAAGTATTCATGCACAGGCACCAGGGAGGGGGGGGGCGCACAGTTTACGCCGGGGGGACAGTGGCGATGTGGCGGCGTTACTAGGCCGATTCCCGACAGATTTCATGCTGACATTGATCAGAAATTGGCTTGCAGTTTTTGGTGGCAGCTGCTACGGTCTCCACTGGGAAATGTGAAGACTTATCTATAGAGCATACTCACCTCCTTCCGGTCCGCCACCAGAAACAGCTCAATAGTGTACGGATCCCGCCGCCCCTGGTGATAAAACACAGACATGAGTATCACATAGCAGAGACGTTCTACTAGTCACAACACAGCACAACAATCAGCAATACCAGTTGCCTGGCTGTCCTGCTGATCCTCTGCCTCTAATACATTTAGCCACAGCCCCTGAACAAGCATGCAGCAGATCAGGTGTTTCTGACATTGTTGTCAGATCTGACAAGATTAGCTGCATGCTTGTTTCAGGTGTGTGATTCAGACACTACTGCAGCCAAATAGACCAGCAGGGCTGCCAAGCAACTGGTATAGTTTAAAAGGTAATAAATATGGCAGCCTATTTATTGGAAGGCAGAATTAGATCATTAGTTGGCATCTGTACAGTGGCATACAGCTGAAGTGACGCCGGGTACCTGCGTGTGGGTGACGTACACAGAGCGGGCCTGGCGTGGATGAGGTCCCTCCCTTGACTGCTTCCTCTGCACTGCAGTGACCACGCGGGTGGAGGAGCCAGAGGAGTGGGCAGGATCCAGGCTGTACGTGTCATCTCCGATGGTCATGTGACCCCTGCAAGGGAGGAGATGGTACCATGACATGGAGGCTATTAGGGAACAACACTCAATGAGATGCTATTGCTAATCATGTAAGCCTGCATGCAAATATAATGCAGATTGTATGCACATCAGACCAATCCAAATCAGCTTAAAGGTGCCCATACATCAGGCGACTTTGGCGGACGATCAACCAACCAATTCAATTATTATTGAATTGGTTGAAAATTGGTGCCGCCAAGTGCAGGCCCAGCCGACGATGCGACAAATTTCAGGCCTGGTGCAAGATGTCGGGTCGAAGTTGGTTGATCGGTTGTTTGGCGGTACGGCAGCTGATTTCAGAATGAGTGCCGAAATGACCCCTGCCTCTGCCCCCCAATGTATAGATGTGCTCCCCATGTGTGCATTTATACATCACCTGTCCTGTCAGCCTCCATGCGGTGTTCGCAACCTCCGGACGGCCTTCGTACACGCCACTAGCGCATAGCGTCTAACGTCGGCACATAGAGTCTGACGTCGGCACATAGCGTCTGACGTCGGCACATAGGCCTCAATTCACTAAGCTTTATCAAACACTTTATCAAACGTTTGATAATTTACCTCATTCATAAAATCGAATTTTGAATTCACTAAGGTGTTATGGATTTATTCAAATGTTTTATCGATAAAACGTTCAATAAATCTATAACAACTTAGTGAATTCAAATTTAGATTTTACCCATGAGGTAAATTATCAAATGTTTGATAAAGTGTTTGATAAAGCTTAGTGAATTGAGGCCATAGAGTCTGACGTCGGCACATAGCGTCTGACGTCGGCACGTAGAGTCTGACGTCGGCACGAAGAGTCTGACGTCGGCACGAAGAGTCTGACTTCGGCACGTAGAGTCTGACGTCGGCAGACTCGGCACGAAGAGTCTGACGTCGGCACGTAAAGTCTGACGTCGGCACGTAGAGTCTGACGTCGGCACGTAGAGTCTGACGTCGGCACGTAGAGTCTGACGTCGGCACGTAGAGTCTGACGTCGGCACGTAGAGTCTGACGTCGGCACGTAGAGTCTGACATCAGACGCTATGCGCCATTGGTGTGTATGGAGGTTACTGACTCTGCGTTGAAAAAAGGGTGTGCATGCGGCGGACGGGTGAGCGTGCACTGCATGCACACTGACTGCTGGCGGTGGCAGGACCGAGACCTAGAGCCCGTTTTTAAACGGGCTTAGGTCAACTTGTATTTTATATGATCATACAGGGTGAGAGAAGGTGCCCCACTGTGAGTGTACAACATTAACTCCAAAAAGTGGTAAAGGACCAGTCATACCTCAGCATGGAGGTGTCAGAGTAATTTATTAGACACCAAAAACACCAACACGTTTCTCAGGGTTCATTTGCTTCTTCGGGTCAATAAGACAGTGTCTTTAACCCCTGCAGCACGGGTAAGGAAACACTTACACTGGGGGGCCCCCTCCAACCCTATATAGTCTAGTCACCGTCTTAGGGGTTATCCCTGCAACCAATATCCAGTGGACCTTTTCAATCAGAGTCCGACCCAAGCCCAGAAGAGGACTTTCCATCCGAGTGGAGACTGTTTCCTCCACCTGCTCTAAACAATCGTCCCCTAAAAGCAACCCGTATTTGTAAGTAGTATTATTGTGGATTTATTTTCCCTCTAGTTAAAATACTGTGTCCTTTTTCTTTCTGGTCACTGGAGATTCACACTGACCTCATCATACCAGACACCTCTTTATTATCTTATATGTATGTACATACATATTTTACAATTTTTCACTATAGTGGTCTTTTAACCACCCTTGCGGTTTGATTATTTCTGTATTTTAGGTTATAAAAGCGGTGCAATATTTCCGCATGCTTTTAGACCCGAAAACCAGGAAACAAATCATACCACAGTGAGATCCGCGGCAGCCCCTGCACTTACTCACCTTCCTAGAATCCGGTGCTGCAGTTCTCCCTCCACCAGGTGGCGGTGTACCCCAATAGTGAGATCGCTGTCTGTCGTCATGACGATCTCACAAGAGGGATGCAGAGCCTCCAAGGACCGGAAGAAGAATGGCTGCCGGTGTCTGGATCCCGGGGGAGGTGAGGTGAAATGCCGCCATGCTACACTGCGCTGCATTCGCTTTCTGGCTACCCCGAGTCAGGCTCGGGATTACCACTCCTGGCTTCCTTTTTCCAACCCGAGCCTGACTTGGGGATACCGCCAGGGAGGTTAAAGTGTAGGTGTGATAGTTGCCTCTGATGTCAAACCCAGAAATCATCTTATGGCCTCCACAGTTCAAGGGGAGGAGGGATCCCTTACCTGAGCCCATGGCAGGTGCACAGAGAGGCGGAGGATCCTGCGACTCCGTCCACATATCCTGTGTAGCAGCAGTGAGCCTGTGGGTGGGAGCACATTGTTATTAATCAGCATATCATCTTACATCACCTCTCCCTGTTACTGTTCTCTGCTGGTGATACTGCTATGAACTTGTTGCATGAAGTTCCTATATTCACCAGCAGAGGTCCTCACATTTCCTTCAAGAACTCTGATCATTTATCAAGTTCAGGGATGCTCAACGTCGACTTCGGATGAAATTTGAATAGGTTTTATTCGGATTTCTTCCGGTTAAATCAAAGCACCTGTGCGGGCTGGGCGAAGGGGGGGGTGTTAATCTTACCCATCATGACGTCTTCTTCGGTCCGTCCCTCGGCGCCTCCCACGATGCGGTTTAAGCGGCGGGCACGTGATTACAAACACTTCCTCCTCCCGGGTTGAAGGAGGAAGTGTTTGTAGTCACGTGACGCGCGTGGACCACATCGTGGGAGGCGCCGAGGGACGGACCTAAGAAGACGGCTGATGGGTAAGATTGACCCCCCCCTCCTCGCCCAGCCCGCACAGGTGCTTTGATTTAACCGGAAGAAATCCGAATAACACCTATTCAAATTTCATCCGAAGTCGAAGTTGAGCATCCCTGATCAAGTTTACTCCTGTTCACCAGCAGGGGGCAGACCTCCTCAGGACCTGCTTTTGCTGCAGATTGCCATGAGAGGAAATAAGGATCACCTGACTCCTCTGCACAGTATATAAGCCAGCACCTGCAGACCAAAGCTTGCTAGTTCATTGTTGCTGTTATCCTGTGTGCTAGTCCTCAGAGTTCCTGTGTTCCTTGTATCCTGACCTTGCCTGCCCGTGTATGACCTTTGCTTATCTCTTGACAATCCTTTGCCTTGTGATTATTATCTGTTTCTCTGGTATTGAACCCTGCCTGTCCGATGTTCCTGTCGGAACCGCAGAACTCTATGGGCGAATGGTGAGAGGAGGGAGGCATGGGGGTGGAGCCAGACTCAAATGAATTTCTGACATTGGCTGCTGCAACAAGGCCGCTTTGCATTCTGATTGGCCGGAACCTGAAGTGGCCAGACTTCGGGTTCTGGCCGTAACATATATATATTGCCTGGTTATATACTGTATGTATATATTTGTATATAGGTTTTCTCTTGTACATATTTGCTATTCTGGTTCAGGGGTTGTGTGCACACAATATTGTAATTACACTGGTTTCTCAGCATATGCAGAGGCCACTTGTATATACTGGAATTATTTAGTATGTTTTAACCCTGTATTTGATTATTTGTACAGATCACCTGTGCTTTCACTTCAGCTGCCAATATTGCATTGCTCACCTGTAAATATCTTGCGTATTCACAGATAAACCTTAACCATCATCAGGGGTGTTGCTAGGATCGACACACACAAGCAATAGAACACAGCAATACATGCATCCAGCTACATTTAAGTCGTCAGCAGGTGCTCGTCAGCCAATCAGGATGCACTGTCATACACCCTTTACCTGCCATACCACATCTAGCAGCCATTAGCATTCAGGTGGGAGGCTTCAGTTGGACGCAAATCGCAAGATTGCGTCGCTAGCAGGACCGCCCCGTGCAGGCATCCCTCCCACAGGGGTCCCTCCCTAACCGCTCACCTGTCCGCTATGTCCTAGAGCTGAAAAAAAACGTTTAAAAACACACGATTGGTTCGCACGATGGCCAGGGGCCCCGGACCTCTCTCACTGGTGTTGCTAGGATCCTAAGACATCCGAGGCACTTTTGGGCTCTCCAGATGGAAAATGGGTGTGGCAATGCATCAGAGTGTGGGTGTGGTCACATTTACATGAACTTAACAGCGGTCTAAGTAGGCCTGTGTTGGATGAAGCCCCATCTCCATTAATACAAAAAATCAATAAATGCAGCATATCACATAAATAGACAATGCCACTTACAGGATACCCGAAGTGACAGGTGACATGAGACAGACGTGTTTGTACAGTGCCTAGCACACTAATAACTAGGCTGTGTTCCTTTTATTCTTTCTCTGCCTGAAAGAGTTAAATATCAGGTATGTAAGTGGCTGACTCAGTCCTGACTTAGACAGGAAGTGATTGCAGTGTGGTCCTCACTGATAAGAAATTCCCCTTTTCATCTCTTTCTTGCTTTCCGAAGCCATTTTCTGCTAGGAAAGTGTTTTATAGTTGGAATTTCTTATTAGGGAGGGTTACACTGTAGTCACTTCCTGTCTGAGTCGGGACTGAGTTAACCACTTACATACCTGATATTTAACTCTTTCAGGCAGAGAAAGAATAAAAGGAACACAGCATAGTTATTTGTGTGCTAGGCACTGTACATACACATGTCTATTTCATCATGTCACATGTCACTTCGGGTATCCTTTACCCATTTCAGCCGCCTGGACGTGATGATCACGTCCAGGCGGCTGCTCTGCTGCGGTGCCGCGCTTCGGCACGCGATCGCGGGAACGGCCGCCTGCTGTCCCCCGGTAGCCCTGGGATCAGTGAACGGGAACATGGTTCCCGATCACCGATCCGTGTCCCCAGCAGAAAAACTGAAGCGCTCTTACTAGAGGCTTCAGTCTTTCTGCAAATAAAATTTTCCGCTTCCCGCTTGTGCTTCCGCTTAGCGAGAAGCACAAGGAGAAAAAAAACAAACTCAAGGTGGCCATCTTGTGGCCAAATAGTAAAACTACATCTACATATTTTTTACATTACAATTTACACATATAATAACATTAAAAATTAACTGTTTATTTCCCACACCAAAATATTACTCAAATAAAAATTTTTAATGGGAAAAAAAAATTACAATAATAATAAAAAAACATAAATAGTTACCTAAGGGTCTGAACTTTTTAAATATGCATTTGAAGGGGGTATACTGCGAACATTTTTTAAATTATAAGCTTGTAAATAGTGATGGACGCAAAATGGAAAAATGCACCTTTATTTCAAATAAAATATTGGCGACATACATTGTGATAGGGACAAAATTTAAATGGTGTCATAACCGAGACAAACGGGCAAATAAAATACATAGGTACATAGGTTTTAACTATGGTAGCATGTATTATTTTAAAGCTATAATGGGCGAAAACTGAGAAATAATGATTTTTCTCAATTTTTTTCTTATTAATCCTGTTAAAATGAATTTATAAAAAAATAATTCTTAGCAAAATGTACCACCCAAGGAAAGCCTAATTAGTGGCGGAAATAACAAGATATAGATCAATAAATTGTGATAATTAGTGATAAAGTTATTGGCGAATGAATGGGAGGTGAAAATTGCTCCGATGCATAAGGTGATAATCCCCGGGGCTGAAATGGTTAAACATAACTAGGCGGAGTCACCTGGCTTCTGTGCTGGCTGGTCTGGCTTTCTGCTGGGTGGGCTGGCCTGCTGCCAGGTTACCTGGCAGTTCCACCACAGCATTCCCTGACCTTCTAGTGGACCCCCTCCCATGTTCTCACTGGCCTTCCATTGAGGCACCACAACTCCCAGCATGCCCCATAGAATACCCACAGCTCCTGGCCTGCATGCACCTATAAAGGCACCACAGCACCCAGCATGCCCGCATAGAGGCTCCACAGCTCCACAGCTGTGACTGCCTGGTGGACATCCGGGGCACCCCAGAATAGATCCGTGGCACATGCCACTGATCTTTGGGTCTAGCAACGCCCCTGACTATCATACTGGTCTGGTTCTCAGTATTTCCACATCAGTGACAATCTGCATTTCATGCAATTCTTATGCACTGCACATGTTGCATCACATAAGAAATGTAACAGATGAACTAGCTATATGCTGTCACTGGGAAATCCCTAATTCTTGTTTGTTTTACAGGAATGTTGTTCTGAAGCCAAACCAAGTTCAGTTGATTGTTTTCCCTCCTGCTATCAGTTTTATCAGCCACCAGTGCTTATCAAAGACAAAGATTTACTGACGTTGAGAAATCAGGTGAGACCAGGTTATTCCACAAGCCATGTTCCGGGTAACTTATCAGCCCCCATTAAAAGTCCTACTACCTCTTGTAATCAAGCCAGATCCTTGCCAGTAATTAAACAGACTGAGCCAATTAAATGTAATCATGATCCTGCTACTTCCATTAGGGCTCGTGCACACAATGGGCTCGATTCACAAAGCGGTGCTAACCCAGTTAGAGACTTTAGGCGTGATAACCATTGCACCACGCTGGTGAAAAGCCAGTTTAGGCCTGATAAGTTTAGGCGTGATAAGTTTAGGCGTGATAAGTTTAGGCATGATAAGTTTAGGCATGATAAGTTTAGATAAGTTTCAATCGCTCGCAAAGTCCCGCACGCAAAGCAGCGCCATTAAACTCTATGCGAAGTGCACCAGACTTTGCTAGCGCAAAACTTTTGATCAGCTGTGCAGTGCAGTGCTAACCCAGTTGGTATATCATGCCTAAACTTATCACGCCTAAACTTATCACGCCTAAACTTATCATGCCTAAACTTATCATGCCTAAACTGAGTTTAGGCATGATAAAGGGCTTTTCACCAGCGTGCTAACTGTTAGCACCGCTTTGTGAATCAGGCCCAATGTTTTTGACATTTTTTAAACACTGGCGATTTTCAAAATCGACCTGAAAGCGTTTGTGCAATGATTCTCTGAGAGAGTTCACATCTGAGTGGTTCGCTTCTGATCCGCTCAGCAAAGCGATGCATGGGCAATTTTTGAGGTGATTCTGCCTCAATGGAAGGTATAGCAAAACGCTCACAAAATTGCTTTGTGCAGCGATTGTGTGAGCGTTCTTAAGAATAAATACATTGTATTATTTTCCGGATCAAAGAGTTCACTTCCTAACTGACGCAAGGAAGTTAAATGCAAAAGCGCTTAGAAAAACGTCCAACGCACAGAAGTCGGAAAAAAAGACCACGTCAAAAAACAGCCAACGCGATCGGAGCGCAATGTGAACGAGGCCTTAATGCTGGAATCTCATTTGGTTCAGCTATGGAAGTTGACTGGACTATCCAGCATAATAAATACTATTCCTTGCTTACAGAAAAAGACAAGCATGATTGTTTATACAAAATTGTCAGCATTTTCTCGTAAAGAATGAATGCAAATTATTACGCATGTTAAATCCTTTGTGCAACGGGGTAATTTTGCAGAATATGAGGCATAATCTTTACTGCAAACTCTTGTAACCATAAGGCCCTATTCACACTTAAAAGCGTTTTGCGGAAGTGATTTTTCAGCGGAAAAATCACTGAACACTGCTGCGATTTTTCCGCGATTGCGTTTAGTGCTTCTATGGCACTCAAACACGATCGCCGGGAAATCGCCTGAAAATGGTGCAGGTTACAAGTTTGCGTTTGGCGATTTGCGTTGATCACCGGCGATTAACGCAAATCGCCGAAGTTACAACGGGCCCATAGGGTTTTAAAGCGCTTGAGCGGTTTGCCGGCGATTTCAGCAAAACACTCTAGTGTGAATGGGGCCTTAAGGGGCCCATACACCTAACGATTTTCCCGCCGATATACAGCCGTTTCAATCACAGTGATCGAAACGGCTGTGAAATCGCCGTGCACACCGCTGACAGAACGATCGATTTCCGTCCGAAATCAATAGTTCCCGTCGACCGATCCGTGCTGAAGATTTTTCTCGGTCACCGGCGGGTCGGGAGTGCGTCGTTAGCGGCGTTCGAATGACCGACGCAATGCAGCGGGTATACATTACCTGCTCCGGCCGGCACGAATCCCCTGGTCTCAGCGGTCTTCTCCGCTCTGGTCTGGTCTCCGGCCCCGGCATGCTTCACTTCTTCCTGCCCGGCAGGAAGTTTAAACAGTAGAGGGCGCTCTACTGTTTAAACTTCCTGCCGAGCAGGAAGAAATGAAGAATGCCGAAGACCAGACCAGAGCGGAGAAGACAGCAGTGAGCGGGTATTCGTGCCAGCCGGAGCAGGTAATGTGTGCAGGGGGGACAGCGGCGGCTGCAGCACCACCACCACCACAGATTGTGAACGGTTTCCGGCTGAAATCGATTCACAATCTGTTTGCAATAAAGGTGGCCATACGATCCCTCTCTGATCAGATTCGATCAGAGAGGGATCTATCTGTTGGTCGAATCTGATGGCAAATCGACCAGTGTATGGCCACCTTAAGAGATCCTTCTACTTCTTGGACTCAAGCCAGAACCCTGCCAGTTTCTATTTAGTGCAATAATTCCTCCATTGCAATAAATCAGACTAAACCAATTAAATCAAATTATGTTCCTGTTACCTCCACACAGACGTTCAATCCTCGAGTTATGCTCAGGGTAATCTATCAGCTCCCATTAAAAGTGACTGGGATCCCCCATTCCATATGTGGGGGGTTGCGTATTTAATAAATACGTTAGAGAATGATAGGGAAACATTTTTTTGACTATTACACTGCTAAAGATGGTAATTTTGTCACTGCATGCAATAAATCTGTAACAAATTTGGTTGATAAGGGTGTGTGCAGACAAGATTATGTGTTTCCTCTAATTGATTCATAGTCTGGTTCTCAGTATTTCCACATCAGTGACAATCTGCATTTCATGCAATTATTATGCACTGCACGTGTTGCATCGCATAAGAAGCTTAACACTCCTCTTCTGCACCCACACTCCACCCCCATTTCTATCCTCCGCCCCCACATTCTTATCCTTCACTGTATAGGGCCCCCCTGCAATGTCAGGGGTTGCAGGGGCTATTGTTAAACCCCTGCACTGCACACATGCCAGTGTGAAAGCGCCATTGAAATTGCATGGCTTTTCAATGCTATTATATTACGTGTTGCGCCACACATCTGATTGGAAAATCGATTGCCCACGGTTAATGGACACCTTTAGAAAGCGACGTAGACAGCACACTTATGAGATTTACATACCATTACTTGCAGCAACAGCAGATTATAAATGTGTACACAAGGCTTATTACTACCAGCGTTTACCTGAGAGGTGATGGGAATGTGTCTGTATGTGGTGTGATGGAGGTACGGAGGTGTGCGTCTCCTCAGCCTATGCTGCTGCTAGCTGGTCATGTGATGGGAATGTGTCTGTATGTGGTGTGATGGAGGTACGGAGGTGTGCGTCTCCTCAGCCTATGCTGCTGCTAGCTGGTCATGTGATGGGAATGTGTCTGTATGTGGTGTGATGGAGGTACGGAGGTGTGCGTCTCCTCAGCCTATGCTGCTGCTAGATGGTCATGTGATGGTAATGTGCCTGTATGTGGTGTGATGGAGGTACGGAGGTGTGCACCCTCTCCTCAGCCTATGATGCTGCTAGCTGGTGATGGGAGTGTGTCTGTATGTGGTGTGATGGAGGTACGGAGGTGTGCGTCTCCTCAGCCTATGATGCTGCTGGCTGGTCATGTGATGGGAATGTGCCTGTATGTGGTGTGATGGAGGTACGGAGGTGTGCGTCTCCTCAGCCTATGCTGCTGCTAGCTGGTCATGTGATGGGAATGTGTCTGTATGTGGTGTGATGGAGGTACGGAGGTGTGCGTCTCCTCAGCCTATGCTGCTGCTAGATGGTCATGTGATGGTAATGTGCCTGTATGTGGTGTGATGGAGGTACGGAGGTGTGCACCCTCTCCTCAGCCTATGATGCTGCTAGCTGGTGATGGGAGTGTGTCTGTATGTGGTGTGATGGAGGTACGGAGGTGTGCGTCTCCTCAGCCTATGATGCTGCTGGCTGGTCATGTGATGGGAATGTGCCTGTATGTGGTGTGATGGAGGTACGGAGGTGTGCGTCTCCTCAGCCTATGATGCTGCTGCTAGCTGGTCATGTGATGGGAATGTGCCTGTATGTGGTGTGATGGAGGTACGGAGGTGTACGTCTCCTCAGCCTATGATGCTGCTGCTAGCTGGTCATGTGATGGGAATGTGTCTGTATGTGGTGTGATGGAGGTACGGAGGTGTGCGTCTCCTCAGCCTATGATGATGCTGCTGCTAGATGGTCATGTGATGGGAATGTGCCTGTATGTGGTGTGATGGGGGTACGGAGGTGTGCGTCTCCTCAGCCTATGATGCTGCTGCTAGCTGGTCATGTGATGGGAATGTGTCTGTATGTGGTGTGATGGAGGTACGGAGATGTGCATCTCCTCAGCCTATGATGCTGCTAGATGGTCATGTGATGGGAACGTGTCTGTATCTGGTGCGATGGAGGTACGGAGGTGTGCGTCTCCTCAGCCTATGATGCTGCTAGCTGGTCATGTGATGGGAATGTGTCTGTATATTAGTGATGCTCAAATACCCCTTTTCAAAATTCGAGTTAGGTCGAATTCGAATAGTAAATTATTCGAGGTCAGTCGAATATTCGAGTCGAATAATTTTTACTATTCGATTCGACCTCGGACTTCGAGCTCACTATTCGAGTCGGTATTCGAGCTCACTATTCGAGCTGACTATTCGAATTGGCCTTAAATAGCTTCCAACACTTGTTTTGAGGGTGAATGATGCAAGAAACATCTTTTTTTCCAAGTAACAACAGCAAGTGATTATGTGGGGATGTTCCTTTAAAAAAAAATGTGGAAAGATAAGTTGTGTCCTTAATTTTGTTCAGTAGTGTTACTGTATATACTTGTTCTTCTTCTTTATCTTTCTTCTTCTTCTTCTAGATCTTCTTCTTCTATATCATCTTCTTCTTCTTCTATATTGTCTTCTTCTTCTTCTTCTTCTTCATCATCTTCTTCTTCTTCTTCTTCTTCTTCTTCATCATCTTCTTCTTCTTCTTCTTCTTCATCATCTTCTTCTTCTTCTTCTTCATCATCTTCTTCTTCTTCTTCTTCATCATCATCTTCTTCTTCTTCATCATCATCTTCTTCTTCTTCATCTTCATCTTCTTCATCATCTTCTTCTTCTTCATCTTCTTCATCTTCTTCTTCTTCTTCTTCTTCATCTTCTTCTTCTTCATCTTCTTCATCTTCTTCTTCTTCATCTTCTTCTTCTTCATCTTCTTCATCTTCTTCTTCTTTTTCATCTTCTTCTTCTTTTTCATCTTCTTCTTCATCATCTTCTTCTTTATCTTCTTCTTCATCTTCATCTTCTCCTTCTCCTTCTTTTTCAATATCGTCTTCTTCTTCTTCACGTATTTCTCTTTTCAATTTTTTTTTTAAAGAAATGCAGCTATTTTTGAGCGTAACAAATAGCTGGTGGGCGCACGCATGTTGGAAGCGCCATTGTATGTGCTCCCTGGCAGTGGAAACACAAAGACAGCAGGAGGTAAATTCAGCAGCAGGAGGAGGAGGATGAGTGTGTGGCAGCAGGCAGTCAATGAGGCAGGCAGCTCGCCGTGACATAATAGCCCTGGTACCTAGCGGTGATACCAGGGCTGTAAATAAACACAACAGGAGGTCCCAGACAGCGGTCGTGCAGCCCACATTGTGTCCAATACACAACTGGGACAACACAGTTTTCAACCCGGGCACCTCAGAAAAATTAAACCTTTTTTTTTTTTTAATGGTTTGTTTGGTTTTGGTTTTGCAACCAATATAGCTATTGTTTGACGTAATAGCTGGTGGCAGAGTGGCAGCAGAAGGTAATTCTGTGTACCCTGGCAGTGGGAAACACAGACAGACAGCAACAGCAGCAGGAGGAATGGAGGAGTAATGTGAGCAGCTATTGTTTGACGTAATAGCTGGTGGCAGAGTGGCAGCAGAAGGTAAATCATCTGTGTAGGGTACCCTGGCAGTGGGAAACACAGACAGACAGCAGCAGCAGCAGCAGGAGGAGGTATGGAGGAGTAGTGTGAGTGTGGCAGCAGGTAGGCAGCGTGACATAATAGCCCTGGTACCTAGCGGTGATACCAGGGCTGTAAATAAACACAACAGGAGGTCCCAGACAGCGGTCGTGCAGCCCACATTGTG
Source organism: Hyperolius riggenbachi (assembly GCF_040937935.1). NCBI lineage: Eukaryota > Metazoa > Chordata > Amphibia > Anura > Hyperoliidae > Hyperolius > Hyperolius riggenbachi. The sequence continues at coordinate 21,726,196 of NC_090646.1, read as the reverse complement.
TCCAATACACAACTGGGACAACACAGTTTTCAACCCGGGCACCTCAGAAAAATTAAACCTTTTTTTTTTTTTAATGGTTTGTTTGGTTTTGGTTTTGCAACCAATATAGCTATTGTTTGACGTAATAGCTGGTGGCAGAGTGGCAGCAGAAGAAGGTAATTCTGTGTACCCTGGCAGTGGGAAACACAGACAGACAGCAGCAGCAGGAGGAGGAATGGAGGAGTAGGCGAGCAGCTATTGTTTGACGTAATAGCTGGTGGCAGAGTGGCAGCAGAAGGTAAATCATCTGTGTACCCTGGCAGTGGGAAACACAGACAGACAGCAGCAGCAGCAGCAGCAGGAGGAGGTATGGAGGAGCAGTGTGAGTGTGGCAGCAGGTAGGCAGCGTGACATAATAGCCCTAGTACCTAGCGGTGATACCAGGGCTGTAAATAAACACAACAGGAGGTCCCAGACAGCGGTCGTGCAGCCCACATTGTGTCCAATACACAACTGGGACAACACAGTTTTCAACCCGGGCACCTCAGAAAAATTAAACCTTTTTTTTTTTTTTTAATGGTTTGTTTGGTTTTGGTTTTGCAACCAATATAGCTATTGTTTGACGTAATAGCTGGTGGCAGAGTGGCAGCAGAAGAAGGTAATTCTGTGTACCCTGGCAGTGGGAAACACAGACAGACAGCAGCAGCAGGAGGAGGAATGGAGGAGTAGGCGAGCAGCTATTGTTTGACGTAATAGCTGGTGGCAGAGTGGCAGCAGAAGGTAAATCATCTGTGTACCCTGGCAGTGGGAAACACAGACAGACAGCAGCAGCAGCAGGAGGAGGTATGGAGGAGCAGTGTGAGTGTGGCAGCAGGTAGGCAGCGTGACATAATAGCCCTGGTACCTAGCGGTGATACCAGGGCTGTAAATAAACACAACAGGAGGTCCCAGACAGCGGTCGTGCAGCCCACATTGTGTCCAATACACAACTGGGACAACACAGTTTTCAACCCGGGCACCTCAGAAAAATTAAACCTTTTTTTTTTTTATGGTTTTTTGGTTTTTGGTTTTACAACCAATATAGCTATTGTTTGACGTAATAGCTGGTGGCAGAGTGGCAGCAGAAGAAGGTAATTCTGTGTACCCTGGCAGTGGGAAACACAGACAGACAGCAGCAGCAGGAGGAGGAATGGAGGAGTAGGCGAGCAGCTATTGTTTGACGTAATAGCTGGTGGCAGAGTGGCAGCAGAAGGTAAATCATCTGTGTACCCTGGCAGTGGGAAACACAGACAGACAGCAGCAGCAGCAGCAGGAGGAGGTATGGAGGAGCAGTGTGAGTGTGGCAGCAGGTAGGCAGCGTGACATAATAGCCCTGGTACCTAGCGGTGATACCAGGGCTGTAAATAAACACAACAGGAGGTCCCAGACAGCGGTCGTGCAGCCCACATTGTGTCCAATACACAACTGGGACAACACAGTTTTCAACCCGGGCACCTCAGAAAAATTAAACCTTTTTTTTTTTTTATGGTTTTTTGGTTTTTGGTTTTACAACCAATATAGCTATTGTTTGACGTAATAGCTGGTGGCAGAGTGGCAGCAGAAGAAGGTAATTCTGTGTACCCTGGCAGTGGGAAACACAGACAGACAGCAGAAGGGCAGTACACAGCAGCCCACTGTAGGTGTAAAATGTGTGGCTGCAGGCGACGTAATAGTCAAAGTGAACCAGGCTGGCTTAGTGAGCAGGAGCCAGGAGGTGGTAAAGGGTGGTAAGGCACATTAACGATGGTTCCGGCAGCCAGTTCATGTCCCCCTCTCGCCGACAACAGGGGCCAGGAACTCGCCTTCCACCCACGCCTGGTTCATCTTGAGAAACGTCAGTCTGTCCACAGACTTGTGAGACAGACGTGAGCGTTTCTCGGTGACCACGCCACCAGCTGCACTGAAGCAGCGCTCGGACAGCACGCTGGAAGGGGGGCAGGACAGCACTTCCAGGGCGTACTGCGCCAGCTCGCTCCAGATCTCCATGCGCTTGACCCAATACTCCATGGGATCAACAGGGGCATCGCTGTCAAGCCCGCTGTACGACCCCATGTAGTCAGCCACCATGCGGGTCAGGCGCTGGCTGTGACCGGAGGAGGATGCTGCTGCATGCATCTCCTCTCTAGTCACTGCTGCCGGAGCCTCTACAGTCCTGTAGAGCTCGTGGCTGAGAGACAGCAGGTCTGTGGGGCGCTTGCTGCTGCTGGATGCAGGCACCTGCTGCTGCCTCTGTGCTGGCTGCTGGACAGTGGGGGTGGAAGGCTGGGGGAAGGCTTCCTCCAAGCGCTCAACAAGGGCCTGCTGCAAGCTCCTTATTTGTTGCGCTGGGTCTCCTCCTGCAGGCGGCAGGAACTGGCTCAACTTCCCCTTGAGGCGTGGGTCCAACATCATGCTGATCCAGATGTCCTCCCTCTGCTTCATCTGGATCACCCTGGGGTCCCTGCGCAGGCACGTCAGCATGTGCGCTGCCATTGGGAAGAGGCGGGCCACGTCTGCTGGCACATCGACGTCAGTGCTGTCCTCATCCTCCTCCTCTGCCGCCTCATCCTCTCTCCACCGCCGCACCAACTCAGCTGCGCTGCGCTGATCCCCCTCATCAGCAGCCAGGTCAGGGACCTCCACCAAGTCCTCCTCCTCCTCCCCCTCAGAGGTGGACTGCGCAGCTGGTTGCCGCTCCTGCTGGTCCAAGGCTGCCGCTCCCTGTTCCAGCAAAGCATCGAGGGCCCTGTTCAGCAGAGAAACCAGGGGCACCCACTCGCAGACCATAGCATGGTCCCTGCTCACCATGTTTGTGGCCTGCAGGAAGGGAGCCAGCACAAAGCACACCTGCTGCATGTGCCTCCAGTCATCATCGGGGACGATGGACGGGATGTTGCTGGTCTTGTCCCTTCTCTGAGCGGCGGAAACAGTGGCCAGGGCAAGGTACTGTTTGACAGCGCGCTTCTGTTCAACTAGACGCTCCAACATCGCCAGGGTGGAGTTCCAGCGAGTCGGAACGTCAAGGATCAGCCGATGGCGTGGCAGATCCAGCTCCTTTTGCACGTCTTCCAGGCTCGCACAGGCTGCAGCCGAGCGCCGGAAGTGACGCACAACATTCCTTGCCGTTTCCAGCAGTTCGCCCATCCCCTGGTAGGTGCGCAGGAACTTCTGCACCACCAGGTTCAGCGCGTGGGCAAGACAGGGGATGTGGGTCAGGTTTCCCCTGTCTATTGCGGCAACCAGATTGGCCCCATTGTCGGCCACCACCTCTCCGACTCTGAGGCCTCTGGGGGTCAGCCAAATCCTCTCCTGCTCCTGGAGTTTGGCCAACACATGGGTTGCCGTCAGCTTGGTCTTCCCAAGGCTGACCAAGTGCAGCAGCGCTTGGCAGTGGCGGGCCTTCACGCTGCTGCTGAGGCGGGGGGTTTGGCCAGGTGTGCCGGAGGATGGCAGAGGATCGGAGGAACCTGCTGCAGTTCCCCTGACCCTGCGGGGTGGCACCACCCACTGTGTTGCTGCTGCTGCTGTGCCCGCTGCTGCTCTCCCATCCTCACCCCCTTCCACCAAGCTGACCCAGTGGACAGTGAAGGACAGGTAGCGGCCTGTCCCGAAGCGGCTGCTCCAGGAGTCCATGGTGACGTGGACCCTTTCACCAACCGCGTGCTCCAGCCCTCGCTCCACATTGGCCATCACAAAGCGGTGCAGTGCAGGAATGGCCTTGCGGGCAAAGAAGTGTCTGCTGGGGAGCTGCCAGTCTGGGGCTGCGCAAGCAAGCAGCGCACGAATGTCGCTCCCCTCCTGCACGAGCGTGTACGGCAGGAGTTGGGAGCACATGGCCCGTGCCAGCAAGCCGTTCAGCTGCCGCACGCGACGGCTGCTGGGAGGCAGAGCCCTAACCACCCCCTGGAAGGACTCGCTCAAAAGGCTCTGGCGTGGCCTTTTGCTGACACGGGAATCAGCAGACACAGCAGAGGAGGCCACTGAGGACTGGCTGCCAGAACAGGCCTCAGTGTCGGCGGCAGGAGTTGCAGAGGGGGGAGGAGCAGTGCGTTTCCGCACTCCTGCTGGTGCTGCTGGAGGAGCAGGAGGGCGGGTGGCTGCTGTTGCTGCTGCTGCTGCTGAAGGCTGTGCAGTGATGGGTGTGGTGCCACTGCCAGCACCAGATGCCTTCAGCCTCTGGAACTCCTCATGCTGGTGGAAATGTTTAGCCGCAAGGTGGTTGATGAGCGAGCTGGTGCAGAACTTTAAGGGGTCTGCACCTCTGCTCAACTTCCGCTGACAGTGGTTGCAAGTGGCGTACTTGCTGTACACAGTGGGCATGGTGAAATATCGCCAGATTGGTGACTTAAACATCCCCCTACGGCATGGAAGCGCTGCTGCCTGTCTCCCTGTGGTGGTTGGGGGGGGGGGCTTGGGTGCGGCTGGTGGTGGTACTGGCAGATGCTGCTGCTGCTGCTGCTGCTGAGCCTGAGACACCAGCAGGCTGTGGGACCTGCCTACTGCTGCTGCCAATGCTTGCAATGATGCGCCTCCTTGCAAGGCCCACAAGAGCATCCTCCTCCTCCTCCTCAGAGCTGCTGAGGACGACATCCCCTGGAGGTGGTGGCACCCAGTCTCTGTCTGTCACCGGGTCATCATCATCCTCCCCCTCCTGAAACATGTCCTGCTGGGATGAGGACCCCCCAAACTCCTCTCCTGATGCATGGATGGGCTGCTTGACTGTCGCCACAGTCTTGCTGTCCAATCCCTCATCCCCCAAAGTGCCCATCAGCATCTCCTCCTCAAAATCGCCAACAACAGCAGACAATTGACTCATGATGCCTGGGGTCAAAAGACTGCTGAATGACAGGTCGCCAACTGACGGTGAACTGGCCTCCTCCCCAGGCCCTGCTGGGCGGCTGCTGCGAACAGGGGTGGTGGTGGTGGTGGTGGTGAGGGTGGAGGCCTCGGATGCAGAGCTGATGGCGGGCTGCTCATCCTCCGTCATGAGTTGCACCACAGTGTCTGCATCCTTTTCCTCAATGGGACGTTTCCGACCCGGCTGGAGGAAAATGGGAGCAGGTGCTACACGCTGCTGCTGCTGTGTCTCTGCAGCGTGAGTTGCAGATGCTCCTGCTGGGCGGCGCCCAAGGCGTCCACTACCAGTGGCTATGGGAGGAATGTTAGCCACTGACGCTGCTGCTGCTGCTGCGGAACTGTGCATGGTGGCGCGCCCGCGGCCGCGGCTTGCCACAATGCTGCTCCCTCTCCTCCTGATTCCCTTGCTGCCCTTGCCCAAACCGCGCTGGCTGCCACTTCCAGACATCTTCAATGTTTTGGGCGTATAGACAAAAGTTTTTTAAAAGGGCGGGTGAAAAGTGGGGTACTTTAATGGAGTGGGTTGGTTGGTGAGGTGACTGAGTGAGTGTCCCCTAGTACAGTAAGTAAGTAGTAACAGTCAGGAAGTACAACTAGCAGTTACAATAATCAGTAGTAATCACAAGTAAATTTAGTGTGTGTACACTCAGACAGTGAGTGCACGCACGCAGGAGCTAGTAGCCTATGAACACAGTGACTGAGTGTCCTAGACTCCTAGTACAGTAAGAGTAAGTAGTAACAGTAAGTAGAACTAACTAATTACAATAATCAATCAGCGATCAGAAGGAAATAGAGTGTGGGTGGTGTGTGTACACTCAGACAGTGAGTGCACGCACGCAGGAGCTAGTAGCCTATGGACAGTGACTGAGTGTCCTAGACTCCTAGTACAGTAAGAGTAAGTAGTAACAGTAAGTACAACTAACTAATTACGATAATCAATCAGCGATCAGAAGGAAATGGAGTGTGGGTGTGTGTACACTCAGACAGTGAGTGCACGCACGCAGGAGCTAGTAGCCTATGAACACAGTGACTGAGTGTCCTAGACTCCTAGTACAGTAAGAGTAAGTAGTAACAGTAAGTACAACTAACTAATTACGATAATCAATCAGCGATCAGAAGGAAATGGAGTGTGGGTGTGTGTACACTCAGACAGTGAGTGCACGCACGCAGGAGCTAGTAGCCTATGAACACAGTGACTGAGTGTCCTAGACTCCTAGTACAGTAAGAGTAAGTAGTAACAGTAAGTAGAACTAACTAATTACAATAATCAATCAGCGATCAGAAGGAAATAGAGTGTGGGTGGTGTGTGTACACTCAGACAGTGAGTGCACGCACGCAGGAGCTAGTAGCCTATGGACAGTGACTGAGTGTCCTAGACTCCTAGTACAGTAAGAGTAAGTAGTAACAGTAAGTAGAACTAACTAATTACAATAATCAATCAGCGATCAGAAGGAAATGGAGTGTGGGTGTGTGTACACTCAGACAGTGAGTGCACGCACGCAGGAGCTAGTAGCCTATGGACAGTGACTGAGTGTCCTAGACTCCTAGTACAGTAAGAGTAAGTAGTAACAGTAAGTACAACTAACTAATTACGATAATCAATCAGCGATCAGAAGGAAATGGAGTGTGGGTGTGTGTACACTCAGACAGTGAGTGCACGCACGCAGGAGCTAGTAGCCTATGAACACAGTGACTGAGTGTCCTAGACTCCTAGTACAGTAAGAGTAAGTAGTAACAGTAAGTAGAACTAACTAATTACAATAATCAATCAGCGATCAGAAGGAAATGGAGTGTGGGTGTGTGTACACTCAGACAGTGAGTGCACGCACGCAGGAGCTAGTAGCCTATGAACACAGTGACTGAGTGTCCTAGACTCCTAGTACAGTAAGAGTAAGTAGTAACAGTAAGTAGAACTAACTAATTACAATAATCAATCAGCGATCAGAAGGAAATAGAGTGTGGGTGGTGTGTGTACACTCAGACAGTGAGTGCACGCACGCAGGAGCTAGTAGCCTATGGACAGTGACTAAGTGTCCTAGACTCCTAGTACAGTAAGAGTAAGTAGTAACAGTAAGTAGAACTAACTAATTACAATAATCAATCAGCGATCAGAAGGAAATGGAGTGTGGGTGTGTGTACACTCAGACAGTGAGTGCACGCACGCAGGAGCTAGTAGCCTATGAACACAGTGACTGAGTGTCCTAGACTCCTAGTACAGTAAGAGTAAGTAGTAACAGTAAGTAGAACTAACTAATTACAATAATTAATCAGCGATCAGAAGGAAATAGTGTGGGTGGTGTGTGTACACTCAGACAGTGAGTGCACGCACGCAGGAGCTAGTAGCCTATGAACACAGTGACTGAGTGTCCTAGACTCCTAGTACAGTAAGAGTAAGTAGTAACAGTAAGTAGAACTAACTAATTACAATAATCAATCAGCGATCAGAAGGAAATAGAGTGTGTGTTGTGTGTGTACACTCAGACAGTGAGTGCACGCACGCAGGAGCTAGTAGCCTATGGACAGTGACTGAGTGTCCTAGACTCCTAGTACAGTAAGAGTAAGTAGTAACAGTAAGTAGAACTAACTAATTACGATAATCAATCAGCGATCAGAAGGAAATAGAGTGTGTGTTGTGTGTGTACACTCAGACAGTGAGTGCAGTGCGCACACGCAGGAGCTAGTAGCCTATATGAACAGTGACAGTGAGTGTCCCTACGGGTACAGTAAGAGTAAGTAGTAAGTAAGTACAACTAACAATAATCTATCAGTAATCAGAAGGAAATAGAGTGTGTGTACACACAGACAGTGAGTGAGTGCACACACGCAGGAGCTAGCTAGTAGCCTATAAACAGTGACAGTCAGTGAGTGTCCTACTCCTAGTACAGTATAACTACAATACTATTAGTAAAGGACAGCAGAAATACTGGTATAGATGAGAGAAATAAACAGAGGACAGCTGCCCACAGAGGCAAGGCCCCCCTGAGGCCTAAACCTGTAAGCTTGCAGCAGCTGCCTGTCTCTAATGTAACACACAAGCTACTAACTAAAATACAATGTCTAACTAACTAACAACAATATAGGTGTGTATAGGAGGTGTATGTGAGCAAAAACGCTAGGTAAATGACCACAATAGAGCTCTTGCTAAGCCAAAGCACAAAGGAGCAACTCTCTCTCTGTACAAGTCTCAGGCAAGCACGGAGAAACGTAACATGGCGGCCGCTATTTATAGGGTAGGGGCTGGCCAGGGTCCCCCTCTGTGATTGGCTGCCGTCAGAGGGCCTGGGAGCCCTCTGATTGGCTCTAAGGACATCAATCTGGGCTATGACGCTATTCGAGCTCGGTACCGAGCTCGAATAGCGCCGGGTTGCTCGAATAGCTCGAATAGTGAATGGGCTATTCGAGTGTACTCGGATAGCCCATTCGAATAGCTCCAGCTATTCGGAGCTCGAATACCGAGCTCGAATAGCTGAAAAAGAGCTCGAATATTCGAGCTACTCGAATATTCGAGCTCTGCTGAGCACCACTGCTGTATATGGTGTGATGGAGGTACGGAGGTGTGCGTCTCCTCAGCCTATGATGCTGCTAGCTGGTCATGTGATGGGAATGTGTCTGTATATGGTGTGATGGAGGTACGGAGGTGTGCGTCTCCTCAGCCTATGATGCTGCTGGCTGGTCATGTGATGGCAATGTGTCTGTATGTGGTGTGATAGAGGTACGGAGGTGTGCGTCTCCTCAGCCTATGATGCTGCTAGCTGGTCATGTGATGGGAGTGTGTCTGTATGTGGTGTGATGGAGGTATGGAGGTGTGCGTCTCCTCAGCCTATGATGCTGCTGGCTGGTCATGTGATGGGAATGTGTCTGTATGTGGTGTGATGGAGGTACGGAGGTGTGCGTCTCCTCAGCCTATGATGCTGCTGCTAGCTGGTCATGTGATGGGAATGTGTCTGTATGTGGTGTGATGGAGGTACGGAGGTGTGCGTCTCCTCAGCCTATCATTCTGCTGCTGGCTGGTCATGTGATGGGAATGTGTTTGTATGTGGTGTGATGGAGGTACGGAGGTGTGCGTCTCCTCAGCCTATGATGCTGCTGCTAGCTGGTCATGTGATGGGAATGTGTCTGTATGTGGTGTGATGGAGGTACGGAGGTGTGCGTCTCCTCAGCCTATCATTCTGCTGCTGGCTGGTCATGTGATGGGAATGTGCCTGTATGTGGTGTGATGGAGGTACGGAGGTGTGAGTCTCCTCAGCCTATGCTGCTGCTAGCTGGATGTGATGGGAATGTGCCTGTATGTGGTGTGATGGAGGTACGGAGGTGTGCGTCTCCTCAGCCTATGCTGCTGCTAGCTGGTCATGTGATGGGAATGTGTCTGTATGTGGTGTGATGTAGGTACGGAGGTGTGCGTCTCCTCAGCCTATCATTCTGCTGCTGGCTGGTCATGTGATGGGAATGTGCCTGTATGTGGTGTGATGGAGGTACGGAGGTGTGCGTCTCCTCAGCCTATGATGCTGCTGGCTGGTCATGTGATGGCAATGTGTCTGTATGTGGTGTGATAGAGGTACGGAGGTGTGCGTCTCCTCAGCCTATGATGCTGCTAGCTGGTCATGTGATGGGAGTGTGTCTGTATGTGGTGTGATGGAGGTATGGAGGTGTGCGTCTCCTCAGCCTATGATGCTGCTGGCTGGTCATGTGATGGGAATGTGTTTGTATGTGGTGTGATGGAGGTACGGAGGTGTGCATCTCCTCAGCCTATGATGCTGCTAGCTGGTCATGTGATGGGAATGTGTCTGTATGTGGTGTGATGGAGGTACGGAGGTGTGCGTCTCCTCAGCCTATGATGCTGCTGGCTGGTCATGTGATGGGAATGTGTCTGTATGTGGTGTGATGGAGGTACGGAGGTGTGCATCTCCTCAGCCTATGATGCTGCTGCTAGCTCGTCATGTGATGGGAATGTGCCTGTATGTGGTGTGATGGAGGTACGGAGGTGTACGTCTCCTCAGCCTATGATGCTGCTGTTAGCTGGTCATGTGATGGGAATGTGTCTGTATGTGGTGTGATGGAGGTACGGAGGTGTGCGTCTCCTCAGCCCGCTATGATGATGCTGCTAGCTGGTCATGTGATGGGAATGTGTCTGTATATGGTGTGATGGAGGTACGGAGGTGTGCATCTCCTCAGCCTATGATGCTGCTGGCTGGTCATGTGATGGGATGTGCCTGTATGTGGTGTGATGGAGGTACGGAGGTGTGCGTCTCCTCAGCCTATTATGCTGCCACTAGCTGGTTTCCCTGTCATTCCTCAGGCTGGCTTGCTGTGAGGAGTGACACAAGCGGTAGCAGTGCGGTCCTGACTGACAGCGATGAGGAAACAGTTTAGTTAATAGCTGAACGCTGCCATTGACCTGGGAGCGAGGCCTCCAGCCACGTGTTTCTGTGAGGTGCATGAAGCGAGGGGCCCAGGACGCCGCCGTTAGAATGTACAGCTTGCTCGGGCCTGCTCATCCTCATACAGCAGGTGGCTAGTAGTGATCTTCCAGGGAAGCCCCTCAGGGAAAGCATGACACAGATTTTACTACAAGAAGACCCCAGAGGAGAACGGCTTCATTCCACAACACGGATGAGGGTCACACGTTATGAGATAAATTATCATTACTGACTGCTCTTGTCAGGGAGCCGGGAGAGTGACAGGCAGAACAGGGCGGTAAGTGCGATCCCGCAGACATTGTACAGGTCTGATCACTGCTTAGGCTTAAGTATCCCTTTAAGGTTAAAGTGAACCTCCAGACTAAAAATCTACTCAGCAGCACTGAAAAGGCCTGGTGTTTCTCTAACATTTTCACAGCATCAGCAGTTTTTTTTTTTTACCCAAGCCTCATTTTTAGCTGCACAAAAGAAAACTGCCCATGCATTTTTCCCTTGATCCTGTGCAAAGCATGATGGGATTTCTGATGTTCTCGCTCTGCTGTTTTGGTGCAAATTTTTTATTTTATTTTGAATTTGAGATTTGAAGCCTAGCGTGCAGCTGGGGGGGGGGGGGGGGGTGAACAGGACACAGGACAGTTGAAACTGTGTCTCATGCTCCCTGTCACCTCCTTTCAACCAAAAAGATGGCTACCCTCATAAAATCACAAACATTTACCTGTTCTTTTAAAACGGGGTGGGCAAGAGATTATGTTACCTATCTATTGTAATTAACATAACTAATGTAACTTAATGACAGTATGCTTGTTTAGGCTGAAAATCCCCTTTAAAGAGACACTGAAGCGAAAAAAAAAATATGATATAGTGAATTGGTTGTGTACTATGAATAATTACTAGAAGATTAGCAGCAAAGAAAATATTCTCATTTTTTTATTTTCAGGTATTTAGTGTTTTTCTAACATTGCATAATTCTATAATATGTGCAGATTACACAACACTCAGCATTCAAAATGATTCTTTCAGAGCAGTCTGTGAACTAATGACCTCTCCTCTGGCAGAGAAAAAGTAAATAGTTCAGGAACAGTTGAGATAATAAAAGTCAGTAGACAGCCCTCTCCACGACTTTGAAAGTCGTAGAGATCAATGGCTTTTTTACATAGAGAAAACAACTGGAGTTCCTTAACTCTTCCTGTACTGGAAACAATTAGACTGATGTATCTGATCTTAATGTTTTTTTTTTCGCTTCAGTGTCTCTTTAAATTGGCCATACACATATAGATTTTCACCCAATGTTCCAAAATGATTTAATCTTTTCTGAAAGGAATCATTTCAGAAGGAATCAATTCCTACCACACACAGCACATATATTTTTAATAGGTTTCAGCAGACCATCTATTGAAAATCTAATATTTTGTTATGGTAAGTTACATTATATTATGCTATGTTATATTATGGTAAGATACGTTATATTATGCTATGGTAAGTTACATTATATTATGCAGTGTTTTGCTATGGTAAGTTATGTTATATTATGCTATGTTTTGCCATGGTATGTTATGTTATATTATGCTGTGTTTTGCCATGGTATGTTATGTTATATTATGCTGTGTTTTGCTATGGTATGTTATGTTATATTATGCTGTGTTTTGCTATAGTAAGTTATGTTATATTATGCAGTGTTTTGCTATAGTAAGTTATGTTATATTATGCAGTGTTTTGCTATAGTAAGTTATGTTATATTATGCAGTTAAGGAAAGGTGGGGGGAAAGGCTGCGCATCCCTAAAGACATGTTGCAATTGAATGGTGAATCGCACAGGCATACACCGCCTCTGCCAGACTGAAAAATGCATGCCCTGCATCCAAGACAAGTTCTTACATTTATTAAACTAGGAGGAACTTTAGCTTCCAATATGGTTTGCATGCAAAGTATATTATACTAGACACTTGCGCCACGGTAAGGCAAACCTCCGGGCAAGTGACCTAACCTAAATTTAAAACCTCCGGAGCAGCTAAGCAAAAAAAATGTGTAACTTACATTTGGTTGAACATTGAGGAGAACGCCAGGGCATACCACTAAGGCTGCATCTGAAATGACCACCAGCTCAGTGTGAAGCACCTAAATAGATTTTCTGCACACTTCGCATTCAATTCAGATGCAAATCATATGCAAATCTGCTACTACTTATCATGCAAACAGGAAACTCAGGAGGAGGGGCTGGGAGCAGCTAACCTGACAGTTACATAGTTACAAAGTTAAGGAAAGGTGGGGGGAAATATTATGCAGTGTTTTGCTATGGTAAGTTATGTTATATTATGCTATGTTTTGCTATGGTCAGTTACATTATACTATGTTATGTTTTGCTATGGTCAGTTACATTATACTATGTTATGTTTTGCTATGGTCAGTTACATTATATTATGCTATGTTTTGCTATGGTATGTTATGTTATATTATGCAGTGTTTTGCTGTGGTAAGTTATGTTATATTATGCTGTGTTTTGCTATGGTCAGTTACATTATACTATGTTATGTTTTTCTATGGTCAGTTATGTTATATTATGCTGTGTTTTGCTATGGTCAGTTACATTATATTATGCTATGTTTTTCTATGGTCAGTTATGTTATATTATGCTGTGTTTTGCTATGGTCAGTTACATTATACTGTGTTATGTTTTGCTATGGTAAGTTAGGTTATATTATGCTGTATTTTGCTATGGTAAGTTAGGTTATATTATGCTGTGTTTTGCTGTGGTAAGTTAGGTTATATTATGCTGTGTTTTGCTATGGTAAGTTAGGTTATATTATGCTGTGTTTTGTTATGGTAAGTTAGGTTATATTATGCTGTGTTTTGCTATGGTAAGTTAGGTTATATTATGCTGTGTTTTGCTGTGGTAAGTTAGGTTATATTATGCTGTGTTTTGCTGTGGTAAGTTAGGTTATATTATGCTGTGTTTTGCTATGGTAAGTTAGGTTATATTATGCTGTGTTTTGCTGTGGTAAGTTAGGTTATATTATGCTGTGTTTTGCTGTGGTAAGTTAGGTTATATTATGCTGTGTTTTGCTGTGGTAAGTTAGGTTATATTATGCTGTGTTTTGCTGTGGTAAGTTAGGTTATATTATGCTGTGTTTTGCTGTGGTAAGTTAGGTTATATTATGCTGTGTTTTGCTGTGGTAAGTTAGGTTATATTTTGCTTTGTTTTGCTATGGTAAGTTATGTTATATTTGTCATGATCGCTGCTGCAGCCGGTATTGCTGGAAGTAGTAGTGCTGCAGCTCAGGCAGTTCTGATCTCTTTCCATGCAAGCTGCATAGCTTTGTCTGCCTTTCCCTGCTGTCAGCTTGTGACTGATTATCATTCACCTGTGTGGGAATCTGCATGTCTGCTCCCATTGGATGACCTCAGTATAAAGATCTGCTTCCTGCAGGACTCCTCGGGTTTTCATAGCTTCAGTTTAAGCCTGTCTTGCTGTCGCTTCAGCCCCCGATCGTGTTTCTTGTTCTAAAGATACTTTGCTGGTCTTTGCATCATATATTGGTCATTGCCAATATATATGCATACCAGCACGTTTATTATTTTCCTTGTATTCGTGTTACGTTGATACATCAGTGTCGCTGATGTATACGTACACGAACTGTTTATATCCTGTGTGCAGTTAGTCAGCTTTCCAGCACGTTTTGGTAGGTTGCGCGTACCGTGATCACCCGTGCTGAGGTAGTTACCCTGCTCCTGGTTCTGTTTGTGGATTGCGTTCATCTCTGCGAAGAGATAACGAATCCTTCTGAATCCTGTTCTGTTACCGTTTGTGGATTGCGTTCATCTCTGCAAAGAGATAACGAATCCTTCTGAATCCTGTTCTGTTACCATTTGTGGATTGCGTTCATCTCTGCGAAGAGATAGCGAATCCTTCTGAGTCCTGTTCCCTGTATTGCTCCAGTCTAAGTCAGTGTTCCTGCTTATGTCATATATCGGTTCATTGCCGATATATACATATGTTAGTCAGACGTTACAAATAGTTTCATTGATAGCTGTAATTGTAATACGCTAGGAAAACATACTTATTTGTATATTTATCTGTGTTACATTCATCTATCTTGATCCTGCTAATTCCTTACTATCCTGTCCTGTCTTTGTGAGGCACGCCATCGCCGCTACGCTTTGGCTGCCTCATTCCAGTCTGTCTTGTTGTGGACGCTTGCTGTCACTAAGTAGCGGCTAGCTAGCAAGCGTTCATTCTGTCTACCTGTCCTGATCTCCTCAGTTCTGGTTTATGCGCTCAGCGCTACTTTGCGCTGAGACGTTATAGCGAAAGCATTGTTTGTGGCTGTCGGATCTGCACCGGCTCTGTGCGCCACAATCTCCTATTGGAGTCAGTCCTCCCCTCCACTACACTAGGGATAGCCTGTTTCCTTGTGCTAGTGTGTGTACCTCCTCCACGTCCGCTCATGCGTTGCATGCTGACTGTGGAGAATACACCACCAAGCCTTACATTATGAAAACCCCATTACCAATCCCCATTGTGGGGGGGATTCCCAGAAAGTATGACACTGTTAATTATGGTTCCTGTTCCTTTAAGAAATTTGAAGAACTTAACTCTGAAACAGAAAATGAGTTTTTCTCTGAATGTGCCAGGTTCCTGGCCAATCCCGATCTCCAAGCGACTCCTGTTTCAACCTGGGCACTCCAATTAAGTTATATTCTGTTTAAAGGGGAATTATTTCAGTGGGCATTTGATGTTCTCAATCATTCCGATTTGAAAGAGAGACCGCTGGAATTTCTAGCGTTTGTGATCCATAACTGGTTGCGCATAGATCCATTGCCTTTTCCTCTAAATGAACTCCTGGCAGCAGGCCAATCAGCTTCTCCTTCAATTGCTTGCAAAAATGATCAGCAAGCAGAAAGTGTTACTGATAATTTTCCTGCAGCCTTGAATAAATCACCAAAAACAGCAGGGTCTAAGGCAAAACGCAAACGTTCTAAGAAACGTGTCCGATCTGCAGAGTTGTTATCCTTAGCGACTGAGACCTATAATGAGATTCTGCCATTAACAGATAATGAAATGCAATTGTCTTTCAGGGGAGTTAAATGGACTTATGAAACTACTAATGAACTTTCATCCCTGGCTAGGGAAAATAAAGATTTTTGTTTAAAAGAATTATCTGAGTATGATTATGAGGAGATATTACAGAGTATTGAACAAATCAACTTATTTGTGAACCAAGGGAAGTTTGCATACACTACAGTTCAACACTTGCTACAGGTATTGGAGATTCTTAAGAATAAGGAATCTGCCAATCACCTGCTAATTAACCCTATACATGTGCCTGCCACAATCATATCTGCCAACTGTGATCAGCCTAAATGTTTCGCTGTTAAGTATGCATGGGATCCTCCATTCGAGAAGGGAGAGATGGAAGCCCTGGTCTGTGAATGGAAGAATGATTCAAGTTCATTTTGTCAATTTTACAGTGCAAAAAGTGAAATGGTATTGAATGCATGCATTAAGTCAGCCTATAACCTAATAGAGACTGGTGTGTGTAGGTATGACTGTGTGGCTCCTTTGATTGATGTGTGGGAACTGATTTTGGATGATTTTTATGTGACTCCGAATTCGCAAATTTGGCGTTCTGACCCGCCTGCTTCAGCACCTTTGGCTGATTCAGCAGGTGATTCTGAGCTCTTTTTGTGTGAAATTGAAGTTCCTGCAATTCCACCCTGTACCATGGATAACTCAGTGTTACTTACCAGTAAAACAGAAGCCACTGATACATTCTTAACCTTGCCCTGCACAAATTTCTCAGCAGAGAATCCAGAGGTCCTGCTGACTTCCGAGTCCAGTCTAGCCAGTACTCATGAGTCTTTGTTCTGTGAAACAGACACCAGAAAAATCTTGCCTGTCTCTGCAAACACTTCTGCAGAAATTACCTGTGTTAATAAAGTTCAACTCCTGTCTGATCCAGCAGATGCCAATAGATGCACTACATCAGTTTCCGAGTCCCAGCAGTCCTGTCTAGAAACCTCAGAACCCCAGCATCTGAATTTTCCAATTTTACAAATGAATGGTGATTCAGATGCGCAAACATTGTGTCTTGATCTTCCTGTTTCTACACCTCGCTCTAGTTTCGTGAATAGCTCAGAGCATCTGCTATGTGAACCTGAAATCGCAGAATTATTACCTTGTTCAGAAAATGTTCCAGTAAATTTGCCCTGTATCGTGAATAGCTTAGAGCATCTGCTATGTGAACCTGAAATCGCAGAATTATTACCTTGTTCAGAAAATGTTCCAGTAAATTTGCCCTGTACCATGAATTGTGCAGTAGATCTCTCCAATGAAACTCAGGTCACAGAATCATTATGCTGTCCAGCAGGTGCTTCCATGGTTTTGCCCTGCAATATGGACTGTTCAGTGATCCTGTCCAGTGAAGCTGTGGTCGCAGAGTCTTATGCTTCACCCAGTACTTTGGATACTTCAAACCCTCTAGCAGAGGAGTCTGAGGCACTGCTTACCTCAGTTGGTGTTGCAGTAATATTCACTTGTCTAGCAGCTGTTTTGGAATTACAGTCTGCTCTAATAAAACTTGATGAATTTCTGCCCAGCAAAGCAGAAGCCATTGAAATATTGTTCTCGTCAGCAAGTGTGTTAGATACCTTGCCCTGTACACAGTCTGATTTAACCAATGTTGTTGAGTCCCTCTCCAGTGTTGTAACAGCCGAGGAACTCCAGCCCTGTCCTCTGAATGTTTCAGAAGTCTTGCCCTGTAACATGGATAATTCTGATTCTCTGGTCAAAATAATAGAAATCTCAGAATTTCAGTCCGGTCTGATGAGTGTTCCTGAAACCCAGCCCTGTATCCTGAAAGATTCTGGTTCTCTGGCCGCTGTGGCAGAGGTTCCAGAGTCCCCTTCCTGTCCAGGGAATTCCTCAGTTTTGCCTAGTCCAGTGGGGGCTGCTGCAATACTGACTTGTTCTGCAGCGCCTCATGAGCTCCAATCCAGTGTATTAGATGAGTCTCTGTCCAGTCCAGAGGTAGTTGTGGAGTCCCTATCTGGTTCAGTGCATACATCAGAAGATTTGTCCTGTCTTGTTAGTGCCCCTGAATCTGATTTGTTACTGACTTTGCTGGAATCAGCGACATCTAAGTCTGATCCTGCATTCTCGTGTAAAAGTCCAGTAGTTGCGAAGTCTAGTCATGATGATTTTTTTTGGCCAGTCCTGGTTTTGGTCCTGTCTTGGCTGACCCTGAGGCTCACAGTTCCTTGACATGCCCAGAGGTTTCTCTTGTGCCAGTGTGCCCAGATGTTCTTTGTGTGCCAGAATGCCCAAGTGTGTCTAAGGTGTTAGCGTGCTCTGATGCTTCCTTAGTGGGAACATGTTCTGATGTTGCCAGTCTGCCTGCATGCCCAGAGATGGTTCTGGTCCCTGAAAGCCCTGATCTTGATGTTTGTCCTTGTGGCCCTGACTCGGGAATTGCCCTAGGTTCCATAGGGGTTCTTGATAGTTCTCCATGTGAGCCTAAGGGGCGTTCTGACCAATGGGGATCTCTTTGGAGCTTCAAGGTGTTCTGGGAGGTCTCTGAGAAAACTTGTCCTGGTGCCTTGGACTGGTTCAACAGTGGGTTTTGTGTTGGTAAAGACAGTCCCGGTGGGCATTGCAAAGGCTTTGGCGTTTTTGAACGGTTCCTGGAAGGCGGTGGGTATCGCTCAGGGAGTTTCGGAGGGCTTTCTTCTGGAAATCATGGTTCTGATGGGTGTCACACTGGGCCTTGTAGTACTGATGGGCATGGTTCTGTAGGTTCTGGTTCTGATGGGTCCAGTCTTGTGGGGACTGATTCTGGAATTTGGTCTTGCCGGGCTGTCCCGGTCATCATGAATTATCAGTCAGACTGTTTTGTTGGGAATGTCAGTTTTGAAAAGCGTCTGGAATCCGCTTTTAAGGGCGGGGGTACTGTCATGATCGCTGCTGCAGCCGGTATTGCTGGAAGTAGTAGTGCTGCAGCTCAGGCAGTTCTGATCTCTTTCCATGCAAGCTGCATAGCTTTGTCTGCCTTTCCCTGCTGTCAGCTTGTGACTGATTATCATTCACCTGTGTGGGAATCTGCATGTCTGCTCCCATTGGATGACCTCAGTATAAAGATCTGCTTCCTGCAGGACTCCTCAGGTTTTCATAGCTTCAGTTTAAGCCTGTCTTGCTGTCGCTTCAGCCCCCGATCGTGTTTCTTGTTCTAAAGATACTTTGCTGGTCTTTGCATCATATATTGGTTCATTGCCAATATATATGCATACCAGCACGTTTATTATTTTCCTTGTATTTGTGTTACGTTGATACATCAGTGTCGCTGATGTATACGTACACGAACTGTTTATATCCTGTGTGCAGTTAGTCAGCTTTCCAGCACGTTTTGGTAGGTTGCGCGTACCGTGATCACCCGTGCTGAGGTAGTTACCCTGCTCCTGGTTCTGTTTGTGGATTGCGTTCATCTCTGCGAAGAGATAACGAATCCTTCTGAATCCTGTTCTGTTACCGTTTGTGGATTGCGTTCATCTCTGCAAAGAGATAACGAATCCTTCTGAATCCTGTTCTGTTACCATTTGTGGATTGCGTTCATCTCTGCGAAGAGATAGCGAATCCTTCTGAGTCCTGTTCCCTGTATTGCTCCAGTCTAAGTCAGTGTTCCTGCTTATGTCATATATCGGTTCATTGCCGATATATACATATGTTAGTCAGACGTTACAAATAGTTTCATTGATAGCTGTAATTGTAATACGCTAGGAAAACATACTTATTTGTATATTTATCTGTGTTACGTTCATCTATCTTGATCCTGCTAATTCCTGACTATCCTGTCCTGTCTTTGTGAGGCACGCCATCGCCGCTACGCTTTGGCTGCCTCATTCCAGTCTGTCTTGTTGTGGACGCTTGCTGTCACTAAGTAGCGGCTAGCTAGCAAGCGTTCATTCTGTCTACCTGTCCTGATCTCCTCAGTTCTGGTTTGTGCGCTCAGCGCTACTTTGCGCTGAGACGTTATAGCGAAAGCATTGTTTGTGGCTGTCGGATCTGCACCAGCTCTGTGCGCCACAATCTCCTATTGGAGTCAGTCCTCCCCTCCACTATACTAGGGATAGCCTGTTTCCTTGTGCTAGTGTGTGTACCTCCTTCATGTCAGCTCATGCGTTGCATGCTGACTGTGGAGAATACACCACCAAGCCTAACATTATTATGCTGTGTTTTGCTATGGTCAGTTACATTATACTATGTTATGTTTTGCTGTGGTAAGTTAGGTTATATTATGCTGTGTTTTGCTATGGTAAGTTAGGTTATATTATGCTGTGTTTTGCTGTGGTAAGTTAGGTTATATTATGCTGTGTTTTGCTGTGGTAAGTTAGGTTATATTATGCTGTGTTTTGCTATGGTAAGTTAGGTTATATTATGCTGTGTTTTGCTGTGGTAAGTTAGGTTATATTATGCTGTGTTTTGCTGTGGTAAGTTATGTTATATTATGCTGTGTTTTGCTATGGTAAGTTATATTATATTATGCTGTGTTTTGCTATGGTAAGTTGTATTATATTATGCTGTGTTTTGCTATGGTAAGTTAGGTTATATTATGCTGTGTTTTGCTGTGTTAAGTTATGTTATATCATGCTATACTGTATTTTATTATGGTAAGTTATATGATATTATGCTGTGTTTTGCTATGGTCAGTTACATTACATTCTCCTATGCTATATAATGTTGTGTTGTAGCATGTTATGACATTTCTCCTGTAAGGTGTTTGTGTGGATAGAGCGGAGTATGAATGGACTATTGTGTGACCTGTAATCCGTGTGACTGGCGTGCTTCTATTCTGTATAGCTGCAAGGAAGGAATAGCGAACCTATTAATCATGTCATCTTATCGCGCACATTCCTGAGGTGACCCCTGACCGCCACAAGCTGCACATTACCTCTCCTCACTCAGCACAGGCAGTAAGAGAAGCCAGCGCATGCATCTAATGTGGTGCATTCATAGTGGGGTTACCGCCTGCTCCCCACTGCCACTTCCGCCCGACGCGTTTCACTCATATCATGTGTGTGGGCGGAGCTTAACCTAAGTGTACTTACAGCATCCTCTGACACTGGCATGCTGCTCGGCTATGCCATGTAAGTGCCTTTCTGACAAGGGGCGTAACAAGAAATCACTAGCCCCCCCCCCCCCCCCTGGGAACCTTTGATGGGCCCCTCCCCCCCTCGCTTTCTGCACAGGTAAACAGAACCAATGTTATTCAGTTGGCTAGTGCACACATGAATGTGTTTTCCCCATGCAGATAAAAACTGACAGCAGTGAAGCACTGCAGACATTTTCTTTATCAGTTACATTAGCTTCTGTGATAAAAAATTTGTGATCGCGTGTGAAAATTCACGATCGCACGGCAACGCAAAAATGCATGCGAAAACGGCCGTGATATGAGTTATCCCGGTTTAGTGAATTAAGTCCATGGTCTGCAGAAAATGCTTACAGATGACCAACAAACTAGACTGGCCTCGGCTTATTACACTCACTCTGTCCACCTCTAATGGAGCAGAACTGGCTCTGCAGACTCCTCCAGCATCACTACAGGACACAGCACGTGGGGAGGGGTGGAGAGGCTGGGGGCTGTACACAAGAGCCTGCTGCACACTGAATAGGGACTGTCTACAAAACAGTTATCAGTGGCTGAGCAGATGCAGTAATTAGAACAAATGTGCAGAGTGCAGAATGACAGACGCTGTTTCGGGCAGCAGTGCCCTTTCTCAAATTGCATAGGCCATAAAAATGTGTGCACAACACCCTTAAATACCTCACCCCTAGATAAAACACCAGTCGGTGTCCCTGTGGAGGGGGTGGAAATGGTGGCCCTGATGAGAGACAGGAAAATTAAAGGAGTACTGTAACTTTAAAAAAAAAAGAGTTCAACTTACCTGGGGCTAACATACAATTTCGTTAATTTGCTTCCCCTTTAATTGGCCCTAGACTACGATACACACACTACACTACACATACATAGACGTAGGGTAGGGAATAGACTGTGAGCCCCTGCGAGGGACAGTTAAGTGATGAGACTATATACATTGTGCAGCGCTGCGTAAGATGTCAGCGCTTTATAAATAATAAATACATGTTAAATACTAAAAAAACAGCCTGCCAGCTCTGATCACAGGCTGGCAGGCTGATCGCTGCAGCCCGCTTGGTTTATTGACGGGAGCTTGCGATCGCACAAGCGCGAGCTCCTGGCAGATCTTGCTGCTCGCGAGGTGATGCCATATGTCGGCGAGGAGGAACAACAGAGCCAATCTCCACCCGCCATATGGCATTAGGCGGTCAGGAAGTAGTTATTATGCAAATAGCATATTAAGTTACCTGTCTCTCATCAGGTCCGCCAATTTGAGAAAGGGCACTGCTGCCCGCAACTGCGTCTGCCATCGCTATAGCTGCCATTCACGTGCAATAAAAGAGCATATAATTACTAAACCCAAGTGGTGCCAATCCGTATTTAGTTTGTGCCTTTCTGACTGGCATGTCATGTTCAGTATGTACAGTAACAGCTGTTAGTAGGTGCTAATACTATACATACAAGTATACCATGCCAGCAGTTTATCACAGTGAGACAGCATGTGGCTAGCGATCACATCCAGCAGGGTAACACTGGATTCTGATGTGATCTCCCCATATTGGCGTGGGTTTCCTGAGGACTCTACTGTTACCACTTACTTTCCAAAAACATCCTGATAAATTCTCTGGTCACACCCCCCCCCCCCCCCCCCCTTTCCATTGCTGTAAACTTTGGAAGGAACGTTTGCCTATGAATATTTTAGACATTAGATAGCAAGTTCCTTTTAGCAAGAGTGAAATTCATTTTTGAATGGAATCTGTTACGGATTCACCTGCGCCAGATGCGCTCATCGCATGACCACATGCACACAAAGGCGTGCTGCAGAGTATCCCTTTAACTTTTTAGCTTTGCTTAAAACCAGTGTTTCTTTCAGCCCTGGCCTCTGCTCCATAGGAAGTGATTGTGTGTTTATTCTTCTGCTGTAGTGCGCCAGAAAACAATGACTTTCTCTTTAAACAGACTCCTCACATTCTTTGGTTTTACTTGAAAGACCGCTGTAATGTCTGATTGCGCTGCCCGGAAGCTCCTCCCACACTGAGTAGCATGCATGCGCAGTGTGAAGTTAATTATGCTGCTGATGGTAAAATAATAAATATCTCCGCTTCCACACATCCTACACTCGCCAAATTTTCAGGGTAGGGAGAGGATCCCACGAATGACCTCTATGCCAAATTGCTGTCCCCGAGCCCCGCTGGTTAAGGAGATAGATTACAGAAACCTATCTCGGGAACCAGTGGGTCTCGGGGGCTGCAATTTGGTATAGAGGTAGTTCGGGGGGTCCCCTCCCTACCCTGAAAATTTGAGAAGTGTAGGATGTGAAGAAGCAGAGATATTTAGTATGTTACCTCCAGCAGCATCATTCTATAGGACCAGTGGCCGCACAGTCTCCTCCTGCGCATGCGGGGCAGCGCAACTCCACAGGCAGCGTAATCAGACACAACACCGGCATAAAAAACAGATACTTGGCGCATTCCTTCCCCATATCCGGTCAGGGGGAGATGTAATCCTATGC
This sequence comes from Hyperolius riggenbachi, assembly GCF_040937935.1. Taxonomy (NCBI): domain Eukaryota; kingdom Metazoa; phylum Chordata; class Amphibia; order Anura; family Hyperoliidae; genus Hyperolius; species Hyperolius riggenbachi. The sequence continues at coordinate 21,703,290 of NC_090646.1, read as the reverse complement.
CCTATAATTAACCTTGGAATTATATTCATGTTACTAAATTACCAGCCTAATGCCAGCCATATCAAAATTAGCAGTTAGGCAGTGGACCCAATCTGAAGGTGTTTAAAGTGATTGGAAACTGTCATAAAAAAAAATAAAATAAAATAAAAAAATAAATAAAAGCCAGATACTTACCTAAGGAGAGGGAAGGCTCTGGGTCCTAATGACCTGGGTGCAGCACTGTCCCCAGGAACAGTATTTGAGTAATTTAGTCAAATCCTGCCTGCTCCGCTGGCGAAGGAGGCTTCAGAACGTTTTTGAGAGCCGTGTGCTCCCGAAAATGGGCCTCTCCATACTGCGCATGCGCGAGCGCCCTCCCTCATGCACTCACACATGCGCAGTATGGAGCTTCCTGAAGACTTCCGAAGTCCCCCGCGGCGGGGGATTCAAACGGAGTAGCTGCTGCAGCACCGCGGGCACCGGGAGAGGTGAGGGAATGCTCTATGGGACCCTGAGCCTTCCCTCTCCTTAGGTGAGTATCTGACTTTTTATTTTTTTAAAAGCAAGAAGTTTTAAACCAGAATGATACCATTTATTGGCTAACTAAAAATGAATAAGAATAAGCGAGCTTTCAGCCTTGCAGCCTTCGTCGGGCTTATATCCTGTTAGTTTGCAAGCTGGTGGTACAGACAGCTATATACATGCAACATCAAAAGGGAAAACAGATATTTTTTCAAGCATAAATACATGTCATTAAGATGCCTTAATTTAAACAGACCATCCAAATGGGGTTAGAGGTTGTTAGCTGAGCTAAGGATCCTTGTTTACTCCATGCTCACAGACCTGGGATTAGGATTGACCCAGAGGTATCGTAAATTCTTAGTTCACAAGTTCAGCTAGAGTGGCTGAGACAGTTCATATATCATCAGTCTCATACCAATATAAAAAGTTGTTGTCCTTATTCAAAATCTTCCACAGCTTTGAACCGATTTATACATTTTGTTTCTGCTATTAATCGGTCATTTGACGTTTTGAAGCCGCCCTTCAGGGCAGTGACACGAAGATCATCCATGCTGTGTCCGTTGGACAGAAAGTGTGTAGCAACTGGGAGCCCAGATTTGGTATCATTAATAGTGTGCCTGTGTCCATTCATACGTTTGCGCAGAGTTTGTCCAGTTTCTCCCACGTACATAACATTGGGGCATTTGGCACACATGATCAGATCACGATTCCCAATAGCTTTAAGCCAGAATGCATGTGTCTACCACCTTCTGTCACAAAGATATGGTTTTCCCGGAAATGAAATATCATGACTAATATGTGTTTAATCTTTGGGAATAGCAAGTAACATGCAGGTCTCATTCTCTGCGTGATGCACCGATATAATAACGTCAGATATTCCATATCTCTTTCTCCCTATAATGAAAGGGGAGGAAACCAGATCATATGGCAGCGACTGCCCATCTCTGATTACCATCTCCACCCTCCAGCGGAGAAAGAGTTAAATTGCTGGATTCACAGGCTGTCCCGAGTCCCTGCTAGCCTATCCATACTATCAAAGATTTGGGCTTTTTATCTATGGACTACCGGTAATTACTCACAGAACTTACTAACTTCAGGACACGGTTATTCTACAAACTGCTCAGACATTATATCAAGTTATTTTCACTTTTATTCCCTTTATTTTAATAGATCAATCTGTTCATTTGTTAGATACTTTTTTTTAATTTTCTGTATTCAGTTTTATGCATTACTTTCCTATATACAAAAATAATTATGTGCACTTCCTACTTCAAGCCGGAAGGAGGAATTGCGCGGTAGTGAGTCTTGCAATGCGTCCAAGAGGACGCGTGCAAGATATTTGGAACACTTAGAGGTCCATGGACTGATGGGTAAGTAACCCCCTCTCTCCCAGCCACACTGCTGAGGCAATTAAGCCTCATTTTAATCAAGAATTCGAGTAGTTCACTACTTGTGAGCTCATCACTAAAAGGGTGCACATGATAATGTTAGTGTTACCAGCAGGGGGAGCACTGGCCGGTAACCCATTAGCACCACACGCGTTACCAGGTTAGTGTGCCTGTTGCTATGGTATTCACAGGGTAATGCATGTTACCATAGCAATGCGTGCATTACATAGAAGGTAACTATATATAGAATTATTACATACCAGATGTCCCGGAGACTCTGTTACCAATTCCCCATCTTCTCTGTAGTAGGAGACAGTGAAGTTCAGTGCCAGGAGGTCTCTGAAAAGCCAGCAATTATATTAGCAAGTGAGGAGGGAATATCTTCAGCATGTACTGGACAATTATGATTGGAAAATTCAGACTAACTTTACCAAGAATTGTATGGTGTGTGACGGATTGTCCAACTGTATTCAACCTGAATAAATTGTATGTTACTATTCAGGACAAGCCAAACTTTATTTATTGTGTCTACAAATAACAAAATGGATGAAATTATGAAATACTCCGTGTATGTATACTAAAAAAAGAAAGCTGGAAATATGGAATGTAATGTGAAAATAATTTATGTGGGGAAGTGATTGTTAGGTAGCATTATAATACAATGTAACTGTGTTGTACTTGCTTTATTTGTTGTTACATTTGAAAAATCCATATTAAAATCCATATTCTTACTAACAATTAAAAAGATCAAAAGCCGATTACTGAGTGAAATGTTTTTCAATCCAACCAACTTTTTTTAACGTATATAGTACAATTCTTTTTAGGAAATTGTGGCAATCTCGAACATGTGTGTGGAGCTTCAAAGAACTTCCTCTGGACATTCAATCAACAAAAAAATAGCATCGGTGTCATCAAATTGAATAATAATTAAAAAAAAAAAAAAAAAGAACCTGAAAGGTTTTTGGTTACTTTTGTAATTTTTAAGAGGGTTTATTTCTGTTAATCGCCACGGCCCAAGGGTTGCTTACCTACAGTTTAGTATCATTCTATAAAGCTATTTATCTACCCCACAGATCGAGTAAAACATTCTTTTTGAGTGTCCAGCACTGCTGAAGACCATAAACTTAACCAGATGGAATGTTTTTAAAATGGCTAAGCAGAAATAATGTGTAACAGATGAAAGAATGTTCCATACTGCAACTAGATCGCCTATATCATAAAACAAACTTTAAAGGGAACCAGAGGCCCCAGGAAAAAGATTATATACATACCTGGGGCTTCCTCCAGCCCCATCGCTACCACGCCGCCGTCCTCCGCTGCCTGGATCCGCCGGTACCGGGTCCCGTCATGACCGCCAGTCGGCCGGCAGACGCGGCCAATTGTCTGCATCGCACGGGGCTCCCTCCATATACGTACGCATGAGGCTGCCTAGTGCACAGCCTCATGCGTACGGGTATGGAGGGAGCCCCAGTGATGCGGACAATTGTCCGCGTCTGCCGGAAGTGACGGGCCCGGTACCGGCGGTTCCAGGAAGTGGAGGATGGCGGCGTGGGAGCGATCTGTGCGTATGGGGCTGGAAGAAGCCCCAAGTATGCATAAAAGTTTTTTCTTTTTTTTTATTATGTTCCTCTCTGGTTCCCTTTAAAGTACAAGTCCCAACATGAAGAAAAGTACCACTAACACTCCGTAGTAAAATAAACCACAATAATGTAAACAGAATCTGGCTCACAAACCACTAATTAGTCCATAAAATACTTACAATAGAACTGAGACGAGGTGTGTAACCAGATAAGAGCCACTAGAATAAATGATGATCAAAGGATGTGTGTGATGTGTTTCGTGGCCAAAAGCCTCTTCCTCAAGGATGCTCTGTGTGCTGCGCCCACCGCATGGGCCACATCACTTGCTGGCAAGTGTATCAGCAAAGGTTGCTATTCTTTGATTATTTTATTAGATCTATTTGACCTGTTTGCCCTGAAGAAGGGTCCTCCATATCCTGAAACATTGGTTATGTCTCTGCTTGACTAAAATATACTGTTTAAAGAAGTGCCAGTCTTGCTGCATTGTTTAAAGCAAACCTGTATGTGTAGTACAGCTAAAAATATAGAACATTAGTAGCAAAGAGTCTCATATTGTTTCCAGTATAGGAAGAGCTAAAAACTTTAGTTGTTTTCTATCCTAAAGAGCTTCTTTGAGCTATTCCACCTAACACAAAGTGCAATTACACACAATGCAATTTCCTGCCCGACAGGCGGGAATCGGGCGATTATTTCCGACATCTCTGACCAGTTTCTGATCAATAACGTGATAGATTTTGCACACTTATAATTGGAAAATCGATCACTTTATCAATCCGGTGCACTTTGGACATGTACACACGATGCAACTTCCTGTCCAACAGTGGAAATTCGCCGGGAACTATCTGCCGGCGAACCGTTTGGACCATCTCTAGTCACTACCTGAGGGAGCTGATTGGAGCTCCTCCACCTGCCGTACATGTGCCTTGTAGAAAGAGTGTGACATGGGCTCCGGAACTTCCCCCGAGGACAGCTGTGATATGTGAATCCCTACAGCAGCCATTTCCCCGCCAGCAGCACAGCAGCCATTCCCCCACCAGCAGCACAGCAGCCATTCCCCCGTGAGCAGCACAGCAGCCATTCCCCGCCAGCAGCACAGCAGCCATTCCCCGCCAGCAGCACAGCAGCAATTCCCTATCAGCAGCACAGCAGCCATTCCCCGCCAGCAGCACAGCAGCCATTCCCCCGCCAGCAGCACAGCAGCCATTCCCCCGCCAGCAGCACAGCAGCCATTCCCCTGCCAGCAGCACAACAGCCATTCCCTGCCGGCAGCACAGCAGCCATTCCCCTGCCAGCAGCACAGCAGCCATTCCCCGCCAGCAGCACAGCAGCCATTCCCCGCCACCAGCACAGCATGCCATTCCCCGCCAGCAGCACAGCAGCCATTCCCCGCCAGCAGCACAGCAGCCATTCCCTGCCAGCAGCACAGCAGCCATTCCCCCGTGAGCAGCACAGCAGCCATTCCCCGCCAGCAGCACAGCAGCCATTCCCCGCCAGCAGCACAGCAGCCATTCCCCACCAGCAGCACAGCAGCCATTCCCCCACCAGCAGCACAGCAGCCATTCCCCTGCCAGCAGCACAGCAGCTATTCCCCGCCAGCAGCACAGCAGCCATTCCCCTGCCAGCAGCACAGCAGCCATTCCCCGCCAGCAGCACAGCAGCCATTTCCCGCCAACAGCACAGCAGCCATTCCCCCGCCAACAGCACAGCAGCCATTCCCCGCCACCAGCACAGCATGCCATTCCCCGCCAGCAGCACAGCAGCCATTCCCCGCCAGCAGCACAGCAGCTATCCCACCAGCAGCACAGCAGCCATTCCCCGCCAGCAGCACAGCAGCCATTCCCCGCCAGCAGCACAGCAGCCATTCCCCGCCAGCAGCACAGCAGCCATTCCCCTGCCAGCAGCACAGCAGCTATTCCCCGCCAGCAGCACAGCAGCCATTCCCCGCCAGCAGCACAGCAGCCATTCCCCGCCAGCAGCACAGCAGCCATTCCCTGCCAGCAGCACAGCAGCCATTCCCCTGCCAGCAGCACAGCAGCTATTCCCCGCCAGCAGCACAGCAGCCATTCCCTGCCAGCAGCACAGCAGCCATTCCCCCGTGAGCAGCACAGCAGCTATTCCCCGCCAGCAGCACAGCAGCCATTCCCCTGCCAGCAGCACAGCAGCCATTCCCCGCCAGCAGCACAGCAGCCATTCCCCGCCAACAGCACAGCAGCCATTCCCCCGCCAACAGCACAGCAGCCATTCCCCGCCACCAGCACAGCATGCCATTCCCCGCCAGCAGCACAGCAGCCATTCCCCGCCAGCAGCACAGCAGCCATTCCCTGCCAGCAGCACAGCAGCTATCCCACCAGCAGCACAGCAGCCATTCCCCACCAGCAGCACAGCAGCCATTCCCCGCCAGCAGCACAGCAGCCATTCCCCTGCCAGCAGCACAGCAGCCATTCCCCTGCCAGCAGCACAACAGCCATTGCCTGCCGGCAGCACAGGAGCCATTCCCCTGCCGTCAGCACAGCAGCCATTCCCCGCCAGCAGCACAGCAGCCATTCCCCTGCCAGCAGCACAGCAGCCATTCCCCGCCAGCAGCACAGCAGCCATTCCCTGCCAGCAGCACAGCAGCCATTCCCCCGCCAGCAGCACAGCAGCCATTCCCCCACCAGCAGCACAGCAGCCATTCCCCGCCAGCAGCACAGCAGCCATTCCCTGCCAGCAGCACAGCAGCTATCCCACCAGCAGCACAGCAGCCATTCCCCACCAGCAGCACGTCAGCCATTCCCCGCCAGCAGCACAGAAGCCATTCCCCCGCCAGCAGCACAGCAGCCATTCCCCCGCCAGCAGCACAGCAGCCATTCCCCCACCAGCAGCCATTCCCCGCCAGCAGGACAGCAGCCATTCCCCAGTCAGCAGCACAGCAGCCATTCCTCTGCCAGCAGCACAGCAGCCATTCCCCGCCAGCAGCACAGCAGCCATTCCCCGCCAGCAGCACAGTAGCCATTCCCCACCAGGAGCACAGCATCCATTCCCCGCCAGCAGCACAGCAGCCATTTCCCCGCCAGCAGCACAGCAGCCATTCCCTGCCAGCAGCACAGCAGCTCTCCTCCGCCAGCAGCACAGCAGCTCTCCGCCAGCAGCCATTCCCTGCCACCAGCACAGCAGCTATCCCACCATCAGCACAGCAGCCATTCCCTGCCAACAGCACAGCAGCCATTCCCCGCCAGCAGCACAGCAGCCATTCCCCGCCAGCAGCACAGCAGCCATTCCCCCGTCAGCAGCACAGCAGCCATTCCCCCGTCAGCAGCACAGCAGCCATTCCCCCGCCAGCAGCACAGCAGCCATATCCCCGCCAGCAGCACAGCAGCCATTCCCCGCCAGCAGCCATTCCCCGCCAACAGCACAGCAGCCATTCCCCCGTCAGCAGCACAGCAGCCATATCCCCGCCAGCAGCACAGCAGCCATTCCCCGCCAGCAGCCATTCCCCGCCAACAGCACAGCAGCACAGCAGCCATTCCCCCGTCAGCAGCACAGCAGCCATTCCCCCGTCAGCAGCACAGCAGCCATTCCCCCGTCAGCAGCACAGCAGCCATTCTTAACTACAAGAAAATGTATGCATGCTCAACACCAAGCTTAACCCTTTCAAGTCTGGCTGTGCAAATCTGGCTAAAATGGCTTATCATGAGGCATTGCTCATGCAGAAATGCATCTGCTTTCGCATGCCAAACTTTGCAGGGTCAAAAAATAATACCGCGAAGCGGTTGCCCTGCGGGAATTAGTTCATGCTTCCCCGTGGCGCTCCTGGATAGTGCTATAAAGCATGAACTAATTCCCGCAGGGCAACCGCTTCACGGTATTGGTTTTTGACCCTGCAAAGTTTGGCATGCGAAAGCAGATGTATTTCTGAAGCCATTTTAGCCAGATTTGCACAGCCAGACTTGAAAGGGTTAAGCTTGATGTTGAGCACGCATACATTTTCTTCTGATTAAGCTATTTGCAATTCTGTCCTTTGGAGGCAGGTGGTGGACGGCTTGCTCCAGTAGTGGGCTGTCTATGCCTGTCCTCCCCCCCCTTCTGGAGAGATGTGTGTGAGCCAGCCCTGAGCTTCACAGCTCGGGGTGACCCATGCGTCACTGCTGTTCTATGCAGTGCCCCGAGTCGATGCGCAGTAGCAGAACGCAATGGACGTTAAGGTAAGTGCCTGGTTTTAAATTTTTGGGAGGTGGGTGCGGATGCCCCCCCCCCCCCCCCCCCCGGCGCTGGCCCCGCTTTGGGGGGGTCGTCTGCTTTGCCCAGCCTCCACCTCCGGGGTGTCGCTGTGGTCCCTAGGCAGTGAGAGAGCCTGGGGCCCCACAGCCCCCCCGGTTGTATGGGAGCATTGGGAAGCCTCCCCGTGGCGCTCCTGGATAGTGCTATAAAGCATGAACTAATTCCCGCAGGGCAACCGCTTCACGGTATTGGTTTTTGACCCTGCAAAGTTTGGCATGCGAAAGCAGATGCATTTCTGAAGCCATTTTAGCCAGATTTGCACAGACAGACTTGAAAGGGTTAAGCTTGATGTTGAGCACGCATACATTTTCTTCTGATTAAGCTATTTGCAATTCTGTCCTTTGGAGGCAGGTGGTGGACGGCTTGCTCCAGTAGTGGGCTGTCTGTGCCTGTCCTCCCCCCCCCTTCTGGAGAGATGTGTGTGAGCCAGCCCTGAGCTTCACAGCTCGGGGTGACCCATGCGTCACTCCTGTTCTATGCAGTGCCCCGAGTCGATGCGCAGTAGCAGAACGCAATGGACGTTAAGGTAAGTGCCTGGTTTTAAATTTTTGGGAGGTGGGTGCGGATGGCTCCCCCCCCCCAGCGCTGGCCACGCTTTGGGGGGGGGTCGTCTGCTTCGCCCAGCCTCCACCTCCGGGGTGTCGCTGTGGTCCCTAGGCAGTGAGAGAGCCTGGGGCCCCACAGCCCCCCGGTTGTATGGGAGCATTGGGAAGCCTCCCCGTGGCGCTCCTGGATAGTGCTATAAAGCATGAACTAATTCCTGCAGGGCAACCGCTTCACGGTATTGGTTTTTGACCCTGCAAAGTTTGGCATGCGAAAGCAAATGTATTTCTGAAGCCATTTTAGCCAGATTTGCACAGCCAGACTTGAAAGGGTTAAGCTTGATGTTGAGCACGCATACATTTTCTTCTGATTAAACACAGCAGCCATTCCCCGCCAGCAGCACAGCAGCCATTCCCCCATCAGCAGCACAGCAGCCATTCCCCCGTCAGCAGCACAGCGGCCATTCCCCGCCAGCAGCACAGCAGCCATTCCCCACCAGCAGCACGTCAGCCATTCCCCGCCAGCAGCACAGCAGCCATTCCCCCGTCAGCAGCACAGCAGCCATTCCCCCGTCAGCAGCACAGCAGCCATTCCCCGCCAGCAGCACAGCAGCCATTCCCTACCAGCAGCACAGCAGCCATTCCCCGCCAGCAGCCATTCCCCGCCAACAGCACAGCAGCCATTCCCAGCCAGCAGCACAGCAGCCATTCCCCCATCAGCAGCACAGCAGCCATTCCCCCGCCAGCAGCACAGCAGCCATTCCCCGCCAGCAGCACAGCAGCCATATCCCCGCCAGCAGCACAGCAGCCATTCCTCTGCCAGCAGCACAGCAGCCATTTCCTGACAGCAGCGCAGCAGCCATTTCCCGCCAGCAGCACAGCATCCATTCCCCCGTCAGCAGCAAAGCAGCCATTCCCCCGCCAGCAGCATAGCAGCCATTCCCCGCCAGCAGCACAGCAGCCATTCCCCGCCAGCAGCACTGCAGCCATTCCCCCGCCAGCAGCACAGCAGCCATTCCCCGCCAGCGGCACAGCAGCCATTCCCCGCTAGCAGCACAGCAGCCATTCCCTGCCAGCAGCACAGCAGCCATTTCCCCGCCAGCAGCACAGCAGCTATTCCCCCGATAGCAGCATAGCAGCCATTCCTCCGCCAGCAGCACAGCAGCTCTCCTCCGCCAGCAGCACAGCAGCCATTCCCCCGTCAGCAGCACAGCAGCCATTCCCCGCTAGCGGCACAGCAGCCATTCCCCTGCCAGCAGCACAGCAGCCATTCCCAGCCAGCAGCACAGCAGCCATTCCCCGCCAGCAGCACAGCAGCCATTCCCCCGCCAGCAGCACAGCAGCCATTCCCCACCAGCAGCACAGCAGCCATTCCCTGCCAGCAGCACAGCAGCCATTCCCCCACCAGCAGCACAGCAGCCATTCCCCGCCAACAGCACAGCAGCCATTCCTCTGCCAGCAGCACAGCAGCATTTCCCCGCCAGCAGCACAGCAGCTCTCCCGCCAGCAGCACAGCAGCCATTCCCGGCAGCAGCACAGCAGCCATTCCCGCCAGCAGCACAGCAGCCATTCCCCGCCAGCAGCACAGCAGCCATTCCCCTGCCAGCAGCACAGCAGCTATCCCACCAGCAGCACAGCAGCTATCCCAGGCAGTGTTGCCAACTCATCCCTTTAATTACTGACACCTATGAATTATACAGGTTTTGTGGCTAGGTAGATGCAGTTAAGGCACTGATTATGTGCAAATAGCCCCAGAACCTGTATAACCTAGATGTGTCAGTAATTAAAGGGATGAGTTGGCAACACTGATCCCAGGTAGCAGCAGCTCCTTCTAGGAATAAGATTGTCTGAAGGAAAACTGACAGGTAAATGGAGGCCTTGCTACAAGTATTCCTTTATAGAATACCAGCTGTCATCCTGGTCTCAGATGACACTAAGAGAGCCCCCTCCAGGAACAGATGTCTCAGTTCCCAGGTGCTGAGCCTGTTATTGTATGGCCAGAGCGAGAGCATTTGAGCGCAGGCCACTTGGGACTTTTGTGGCTGTACAAAGCGGTCTGTGTGGTGTCAGTGCTAAGCATCTAACTTAAACGCATAGCTTTGTGTAGTGTGTATTGGCAGGTGGTACTGATTTTCCCGCCTTTTCTTTCAGGTCTGATGCTGTTGCTGGGAGGGTTATCTGGCGCTGCTGTTGCTGTGCAGAGGTGAAGGTATCACTCCCCTCTGATTGGCTCCTGACAGCCAATGGACGCTGATTCCCCCTCACATCTCAGGTGATGTTGTCTGTTTCTCTCGCTTTCTGTCAGGACAAGCTGGGATCCCCCCGGCCCTCCTTATAGACTGACTGTTGTAGGCTGTTGTCTTTATTGGCGGTGAAAGTTGTACACAATGGTGGGCGGGATATTTTGATTACCTGAAGTTTTATTATTAACTTGAGCCTAAAGACTGAATTTTATTGAGATGATGAATAAAGTTTATATTGATAATGACCAGCTCAGCCAATAGTCATGGGTGAGTACAGCGGCCCACCTGGCATATCAACTTGCCCGAATGACGGCCAACTCTGCAGTTTATTAAAGCAACCACTGTGTATGTAAAGTGCTGCAATGATCTCTATGGTACTCAGGGCCGGTTCTCTCATGAAGCAAGGTGAAACATTTGCATCAGGTGGCAGAGATTTGAGGAACAGCATGTGTGTTTACACTAACAGCATGCAGTCAGAGTAGGAGGAGAAGTGAGGTGAAGAGGTCATCATTGGGGAAAAGCAGCTTGTTGTGCTGTGAGGAGTCTGACAATGAGTGAGGAGGGGGAGGCAGGAGAGCATCATTGGGGAACAGCAGCTTATTGTGCTGTGTGAGGAGTCTGACAGTGAGTGAGGAGGGGGAGGCAGGAGAGCATCATTGGGGAAAAGCAGCTTATTGTGCTGTGTGAGGAGTCTGACAGTGAGTGAGGAGGGGGGAGGCAGGAGAGCATCATTGGGGGAAAAGCAGCTTCTTGTGCTGTGTGAGGAGTCTGACAGTGAGTGAAGAGGGGAAGGCAGGAGAGCATAATTTGGGAAAAGCAGCTTGTTGTGCTGTGAGGAGTCTGACAATGAGTGAGGAGGGGGAGGCAGGTGAACATCATTGGGGAACAGCAGCTTATTGTGCTGTGTGAGGAGTCTGACAGTGAGTGAGGAGGGGGAGGCAGGAGAGCATCATTGGGGAACAGCAGCTTGCTGTGTAAGGAGTCTGACAATGAGTGAGGAGGGGGGAGGCAGGAGAGCATCATAGGGGAACAGCAGCTTGCTGTGTGAGGAGTCTGACAATGAGTGAGGAGGGGGGGAGGCAGGAGAGCATCATTGGGGAAAAGCAGCTTATTGTGCTGTGTGAGGAGTCTGACAATGAGTGAGGAGGGGGAGGCAGGAGAGCATCATTGGGGAAAGCAGCGTGTTGTGCTGTGTGAGGAGTCTGGCAGTGAGTGAGGAGGGGGGAGGCAGGAGAGCATCATTGGGGAAAGCAGCTTGTTGTGCTGTGTGAGGAGTCTGACAATGAGTGAGGAGGGGGAGGCAGGAGAGCATCATAGGGGAACAGCAGCTTGCTGTGTGAGGAGTCTGACAATGAGTGAGGAGGGGGAGGCAGGAGAGCATCATTGGGGAAAAGCAGCTTGTTGTGCTGTGTGAGGAGTCTGGCAGTGAGTGAGGAGGGGGAGACAGGAAAGCATCATTGGGGAAAGTAGCTTGTTGTGCTGTGTGAGGAGTGTGACAGTGACTGAGGAGGAGGGAGGCAGGAGAGCAGCATTGGGGAAAAGCAGCTTGTTGTGCTGTGTGAGGAGTCTGGCAGTGAGTGAGGAGGAGGGAGGCAGGAGAGCAGCATTGGGGAAAAGCAGCTTGTTGTGCTGTGTGAGGAGTCTGACAGTGAGGGAGGAGGCAGGAGAGCAGCAGTGTTTCATTTGCCTTGCACAGCAGAAGGGAGGAGGTGGCACTGCTGGCCTGACTGAGGAAGAATGGAGTGGCTGGGGGTTAGCAGTGTGTTTGTCAGGCTCACAGCCAGCCAGTGTGCTATTGTGTGCAGCTGCAGCATGTCATGTGAGGACATTAAATGAAGCAGAGTGAATTGTTAGGTGCTGTGCGATAATTCCAAATTAGGGGGGGGGGGGGGGGGGAGGTGGTGCATCCTCACAAATTTGCCTCAGGCAGCTAAAGGTCTAGAACCATGATTTCCTGTACTCACACTCTGCACAGTGCACTCCGAACCACGTAGGCGCGACCACCAACCGATCTCGCGCAAGCCCAGTAGATGCCGACCTGGAGAGGTCAGCATCTCCAGCGGAGAGAATCCGGGGACACTGGAGCTGCGGGGAGGGACATATCGGCTGGAGGAAGCTCTGGGTAAGTGGATCTCATTTTCTATATGTTGCCTGATGCTTTCTTTAAGTATAAAAAAGCATAACTCCCAACTTTTTGAGATCAGAAAGAGAGACACTTAAGCCACACCCCTGTAACACCTCTAACCACGCCCATGACACACCCCTAATCACATCCAAAAGAGGGACAGTTGAGAGCTATGAAGAAGTAATTGAACTCTGCCTCTGAAACACTACTGTAAAGTCTCATGCGTCTGGAACTCTGCACCATTCTTCCTGGAGCACAGCAGTGCATGTCACAGGCACTACTTAGTGTGGAGAGGAAGGGGAATATTCCCTGTACAGAGGACACGAGGGGCGTCAGTGCTGGACGATAGTGTGGCAGCCATAGCCACAGCGCTGTATCTCTATTAACCATCTGTGTGCCGCGCTGCTGTGACACGCAGGGAATGTGAATGGAATCCATGCAATGCTCAGAGCTATTCTCACTCTGTATGTATTCCTAGAAGCAGGCTTGGCGAGGTCACAGCATAGTAATGGCTGCCTGCAGGGGGAAATACCACACGCCGAGTTCACTGCACACCTCAGGCGAAACGCGTAGTAAACAAATTCTGCGAAGGAGAAGGTGGGAGGGGCCAGAGCCTGCTCCTTTAAGCAGGGCTCTGTGCATTTTGGAAGTACTTTGTTTGTGTACCTATATTTAATGTGGACCTAAACTCCTGCACAGAACAGAAGGAAAACACAGAGAAAGGCTTCCTGTATGTATTTAGAGAATTTAGCCGGTCTAAGTCCCCCTTATCTGTGACTAAGCACAAGTTGTAATTTGATCTCTCCCCTATGTCAGCTGGCTGCCTCAGCAGAGCAGCTAGTTTATAAACACATGCTGCTAACGTTCTATCTGCTTCCATGAAAGCAGGAAGTAGACACACACTGCAGATTTATTGCAGGATTTGTATCAGCTGTAACAAAGAAATGTTTTTTTCTTTGAAGGTTATTATGCTGTTGCTTATCTTTTAGAACAGAGAGGAAGTTCTGAGTTGAGGTCCGCTTTAAAGCAAACCGGACAACATTTTTGCTTCATATGGTTTAATCTTTGCCTTGTTTACTTGTCTAAATAACATGGTTGTGCTAGAGCTACAGACAGGGCCGGATTATCCACCAGGCAACAGAAGCAGTAGCTTGGGGCCCCATTCCTGTCTTTGCATTTGTCATTGGCATGTAGGCAGATTCAACTCATAGGTTATTTCATCGTGAGATGAGCCTTTGGGCCGGGAACAGGAGGGGGCACAGAGCAGCGGGGAGAAGGCAGCTTCCCCCCCTTCTTCACCTGGGTGTCCCCCTTCCGCTCTCCCCCCTCCAGAATTTAGCGCATCGGTAACAAGAGGGGAATGACTTACCTCTTCTCTTCCTGGTTCCAGGCGCTGTAGCTCTGTGTGCCGCTGGTCTGGTCTTCTGCATTGTCCAATACCACTCTTACTGTACTTCCTGGTTACCGGAAGTACAGTGAAAGCAGCACTGGACAATGAAGAAGACCACACCAGCGGCACACAGAGCTACA